>NC_045432.1:80989540-81213138 GCF_902635505.1 Sarcophilus harrisii | reverse complement strand
TTTTTTTTTTTTTTTTTTTTTTTTTTTTTTTTTTTGTTTTTATTTTTTTACATTTTTTTTTTGTTTTGTTTTTGTTTTTTATTTTTTGGGTTTTTGTGGGTGGGGGGGTTTTGGGCAAATTAGTTTTGGGTGGGTTTTGGGATTTTGGGTTTTGGGGTGGGGGTTTGGGCCGTTTGGGGGTTTGGTGTTTGCTGGGGGTGGGGAAATTGTTTTGGTTTGGGGAAAGGTGTTGGATTTTGGGGGTGGGGGGGGGGGGAGGGAAAGGTGGTGGGGGTGGGGGGGGGTGGGGGGGGTGGGTTGGGGAGTGGGGTGGTGTGGGGGTGGTGTGGTGGGGGGGTGGGGGGGGGGAATGGGGGGGGGGGGGGGGGGGGGGGGAAATGGGGGGGGGTGGGGGGGGGGGGGGGGGGGGGGGGGGGGGGGGTTGGGGAAAGGGGGTGGGGGGGGGTGTGGGGTTTGGGGGGGGTTTTTTTGGGGTGGGGAAATGGGGTTTGGGGTTTGGGGGGGGTTTTGGGTTTTTGGGGGTTTTGGGGGAAGGGGGGGGAAAGGGATTTGGAAGGTGGGGGGAAGGATTGGGGAAAGGGGGGGGAATTCTTGGCCTTATTTTTTTTTTTTTTTTTTTATTTTGGGTTTTTCTTCCTTCCCTTCCCTCACCTCCCCTCCCAAACTTTTTTTTCCTTCCCCTCCTTCCCCCTTTCTTTTTTTCCCTTTAAAAAACCCTCCCCCCTTAAAATCTCCTTCCCAACTCCCTCCTTTTTAACCCTGCCCCTTTCAACTACCCTCCCCACCCCTTCCTTCCCTCTTCCTCTTCTCCCCCCCTCTCCCTCAATTTCTTTTTCCTCCCTCCGGGTCCTCCATGCTCCTTTGGATGGGGAAGGGGGCTGGGTTTGCCCCTTGGCAGGGATCCCAGTTTGCCCCGGAACCCACAGCTTCCGGGGCCCTGATCCCAAAGGTGGCCTGAAAACTTCCTCACAGGCTCATTGGGGAAAGAATGGGCTTCCTTCCAAAGGCTGGGCTTTCCCGCCTTCCCCCCTTCCTTAAATTAGGGGATTGGAAAAAGTCAAAGGAGAGAAAGGGAATGGGAAGTGGAAAACCGGGTTCCCGCCAGGAGGAGGGGGAGGTGGGATTGAGGCCGGGGTGGACCCAGAGGGGGGTTCGGGGAATGGGGATGAAAAGAAAAGCAGAAGGGGGGAAGTTAAAGGGGAAAGAATAAAGGGAAAATGTGCCCCTTGAAAGCCAGCCAGCTTCTGATGAGCTCAAGATGGAGGGGCCCTGGCCCGGGGTGGGGGCGTCCGGGAGGCTCCGATCCCAGGGTGAGGCTGTGGCATCTTCCTGGCGGGGTCGGGGCTCTGGATACCCACAGCCTAGGACAGGGGTCCTCAAACTTTATAAATAGGGGGGCCAGTTCACCGTCCCTCAGACTGTGGGAGGGCCGGACTCTAGAAAAAACAAAAACTTTGTTTTGTGGGCCTTTAAATAAAGACACTTCCTAGCCCTGGGAGAGGGGGATGATCGTGCTCAGCTGCCGAATCTGGCCCGCGGGCCGTAGTTTGGGGACCCCTGGCCCTAGGACATAGCTGACCTCTCCGGAGGGCCCTTCCCTTCTCCTCATTCCATGGCTATCGGTCCCCGCCCCCTTCCTCTACATATACTTTTCCTCCCTCCGTGGTCCTCCATGTTCTCAGCTATAGGATGGAGTAGTAAGGGGGAGCCGCTAGGGTGCCCCTTGGGCAGGGGAGAGTCCCCAGTTTGGGGGCCAGCCGCACACTCCACTGAGACTTCTCGGGCGCCTCTGGAGGTCGGGGCAGACGTGATCGGCTCGAACAACCCTTCCTGCACTATGGCTGCGATCTCGAGACGAGACACAGAACTGGGCTCATGCCTTCTCCAAAGGCTGGGCTTGCTCTAGTTCCTTCTCTCTCTTCCCTTCCAAATCCTCTCCCATCCCTTGAGGGCCATCCCTGGAAACAAAGATCAAACGGGAGAGAACTCCCGGCGGCAAAACTGCCGTGTCAATGATAGCGTCCCATAACCGCGGTCCCTCGCCTCTACGGAGGAGGGAGGCAGGCTCCGGTGGCATCTGTACTTCTGCCTCGTCCCGCTCGGGCTCGGCCATCTTTCCAGCCAGTGTATCGCCCCCGCGGGAATGGCCAGGGTGAAAGATGGCGAAAGCAGAAGGAAGTCTGCCACGTTAGAGATGACACATGTTCCATCACAGAGCCCGAATCTGAAGTCATTTTGAAAGGAACGTTTTAGGCCATTTGAGGAGAGACAGGGACAGCCAGAAAGGAGGCTCCCTTTCTCAGGTTCTGGAAGATCTACAAGGTTTCCATAGGATTTTAAGAAAGGGATCACATACAAATCACACAAAGGGAGCCTAAAACCTAAGCTTGGGTGGACCCTAAGTAAGACCACAGCATTTTGAGTGGATCCCAAATGCAGGGGAATGCTCAGATTCCCTGTAGCCATCCTCGGCACTCCCAGAGAGTTACTGAGGTCAAAACCACATTCTGGGGAGCGGGCGGTCTTGAAGCCCATAAAATTAGGTTCAGACAGTATTAAGAGATGCTAAAGAACCACCCGCTGCCTTAACTGGATTCGTTCCTAAGATCTCAGCAAGGGGAGAATTCCAAAAGAAAGGAAAATATGGTATTTTTTATCAAACCAAGGTGAAGAAGAAAGCAACCAGACAGCCACGGGACCCCCTCCATCTCAGAGATCGTGACCCGAATGGACCGTGGATGGAGCCGATCCGATGGAACATTTGTCAGGTCCGTCTGTTTCTTCTCTCAGGGAATATCTGCTAGAAGCCTAGAGAGGGATTTTTCCCCCCAGTGAAAACTTGATATGGGAACAGGCAGACCTCTGCTGAAGTAGCTCCGTTTCATAATCTATGTATCGGCAGCAAACGTGACACACGCAGGGAGACGCGGGATTTACAGCGGATACGGATGACGTGGGAGATACTCGACACAAAGTCCAGTGAGGAAAATAGATAGCTTTGTGACGGTGAGGTTCCCCCCAAAATAATCCCCAAGTTATACGACTTCCTCCCTGCAGGTTTTATCCCCAAAGCCACCACAGATAAGGCTGAAAAAGAAAACTACAGACCAAGATCAGGATTGATTCCATCAGACTAGGAAATCAAATACAGAGTTCAGCAGTGCGTTCCATAAATTATGTTAGAGCCACAAAGGATTTCTAACCAGGATGCGAGTCTCATTAGACTCTAGGAAAACAATGAAAAAAGAAAGACTTTGTAAGCTTGCAGATGCAGAGAAAAGTCTGATAAAATAGAGCATATGTTGAAAATGTTGGAAAACAAACAGAAGGATCTTTCCTTAAGATAACTTTCCTATGTAGAACACCAAAAAAAAAAAAAAAAAAAAAAAAAATTTATACACGATGGGGAAACACTTGAAGTATCTCCATTAAAAAAGATAAGAAATTGGGCTTTCCGCTCTTGGCACAAGGCTTTGAGACGGCCTTAGAAATCTCAGCAATAAGACAGATTAGGCATTAGAAAAGATATTAGAATGTAGTACAACCACCTTATTTAAAATTAATAAATTATGATTGATTAGCAAACTCTTGAGGAATAATGGATAGAGAACTGTTCTTGACATTTAGCAGATTTGGATTCAAGTCTTACCTCTTGTCGTATAATACTGGATAAATCATGTAACTTTACAGTGTTGTAGACAGTTCAAAGAAAACTAAGTTTCAAAGACTATCTAAAAAAAAAATCTCAGTAATAAGGCAGGGCAGAATCAAAGGAACGAGCCCCACGAATAAGAAATGAAAACGCTTCTCTTTGTAAGGAGGCTCTTTGGCCGATCGGACGCGGGCAAAGCCGAGACGATCGACCCGAGAATTAACGTTGGGACAAACTGATTTTTAGTAAAAAGCAGGATTCCAGAAAAACCCATGAAAATCCTTGGCACTTTTCTCCCTTGCTACGAGTAATCGAGGGAAACGTGTACAAAGAGCAGTTCCCTCGATGACAAAAACAACAAACTACCAAACTCGTAGGGGCTCGCGTCTCGTGCGAGGAAGACCCATGCAGAGGTGACATCGAAATGAGTTGGCCGGAAATCACAGAAGAGCCGAATGGACGAAAAGACATCCACTGTTCGTGGCCCGTTTGAGCTAATGTGTGGAAAAAGGTCAATGCTTTCTAAATTAATCTGTAGACTTCCCGCAACACAAATCAAAATGCCGTCGTGATATTCCAAAGAATTAATAAAAATCCTGAGCAAATTCATCTGGAGAAATAGATGGGCGGAAACGTGAAGAGCAAGGGAAAGGCAAACCTAGAAGAGGACTTGCTTTACGAGATTTGGAAATATTTATAAAAAGGAATGGATCCGGGGGAAATGGAGAATTCACAAGTAGAACTCGCTTTATATACGAGGTTGCCATCTGATGCTCCAAAAACCAAGTGAAGGATTGAATAAAAACTGCTGGGAAATCGTACCCTTAAAAAGCAGAAAAATAGTTGGAATCCTTATCTCATTCCAAATGCCATAATAAACTGGAACAGGCAGGAAACTAAAGGAAAACTGGAGTCTCTCTGATCTGTGCCTGCTCCCCCCTTCCCCCCTGGTCCATGCCTCCCTCTGGTCTGTCTCTTGGGGGAAAAAAAAGGAATCTGATGGTCATGGAATCACAGAATTTAAGAGTGGGTCAGAACCACTTGGTCCAATCCATCCCCAAAAGGAACTAGAATATTGGACAAGCGGGCGTCTAGCTGCCCCGTCTGAGGGTCTCAGAGGAGGGGAGAGCCCAAGGCTTTAGGCGGCCCTTTCCACCAGCCAGCTCTGGTGATGAGGAGGCTTATCCTGGCATCCAGCTGCACTCGGCCTCTTGGGGAGGTCTGCCTTCCGGGGCCAAACGGACCAAACAAAATTGATAGGTTTGATTTAAAAAAAAAAAAAAAAACAACTCGTTTTGACAACAAAATATCCTCTTGGGGGCAAAAAAAAAAAGGGTTTTTTAAGGGGCAATCTTTGTGGTAAATAGAACAGAGAGAGCTCTAACTTCCAAAATACATGGGACTCCCTACATCTGTCTTACACTAATCCAGAGGCCCAATGAAACAACCATCAGGGGCAGCTGGGTGGTACAGTAGGTAGAGCAGCAGCCCCGAAGTCAGGAGGAGCCGAGTTCAAATCCAGCCTCAGACACTTAACCCTTCCCAGCTGTGTGACCCTGGCCAAGTGGCCTAACCCCAGTTGCCTCAGGGAAAAGAACAGTCAGATGATAGTACAGAGAATTGCCAGGATGTGGAATTGAGACACAGGCTTGTGGGCCCGTGCCATCAGATCAATTCCGATCCAGAAAGAGCTTGGGGGGTCTCGGGCCCTGGGTCTGGCCTTGGGAAGATGGTGTGGGAGTGGGGTCCTTGGGGGCTACTTCCTCTCGTAGGAACCCACATTTCTGGCGGGCCATTGGGCCCAGAAAGCCCTTTTCTCATCACAAACCGCGTATGGGAAGTAGAAGATGTAGCAGGAGCCCCATGTTCCAGAGAAGGAGATCGAGACTAACAGGCGGTGCACGGCGAGTGAACGCTGGGCCCGGGCTCCGAGTCTCTCCTGCGCCCCCGTCGCGGGACGGCCTTCCTGGACCCTCCCCGGAGGACCCTGTCCCTTGTCCCTCGGCCGTTCGTCATCTCCTCTGCACGTCCCGCATCCTCGTGGGGATCGTTGGCACCCACGTCACCCCCACACACACGCCCTTGGGAACTCCCTGAGGGCCCCCCCCAAGACAAGCAGCCCAGGCCTGGGCGCCGAGCCCTGGCTGATCGGGTCGTAGACTCGGAGCCAGAAGTGGACCAAGGCCACTCCTCTGCTCTGAGGCCCAGGGACTGGACGAGGAGCCAGAGGCGCTGCCGCAGGAGGCGTCTCCTCTAAGCCACACAAGGAACCGGTGGTGGAGCCGGGCCGGAAACTTGGGGCCTCGGGGGCCCGAGCCAGACCCTCCTGTCAGGATGGGCCGTCTCCAAAGGAGCCGGACCAGATTCTGCTGAAGGGGCCTCTAGGGTCAGAGGCTCTCAGGCGGGAGAGTGGGAGGGGTGGGTCTTAGAACCAATCACTCCCTCACCAGAAGCACCCACTGGGACAGTCCCACTAAGGAGCCCCCTCCTCCCATTAGGGACCATTTTTTGCACGAGTAAAGGAGCCAGGGCCATCCCCTCGGTGGGTCCGACTCCCAGGACCCTCTGGGCTGGGGCCCTCGATGGAACTACTTTCCCAGCCCTTCATGTTTCTAAGTTGCCCATTTCTGAGGCAGCTATCACACCCTGGGGCCTGTGGGCAGAGGCCAGGCCACGCTCACAGGGCCTTTTGTGCCATTCTGTTAGTGCCAGGGCAAGGAAGAGCCTCTAGGGGGGGCCAGGGCAAGGAGGAGCCTCCGGGGGGGGGGCAGGGCAAGGAGGAGCCTCTGGGGGCAGGGAGGAGCTCTGGGGGGCCCAGGGCAAGGAAGAGCCTCTGGGGGGGCACCTCTCGGGTTCCCATTCTGGGCCTTCACCCCTGCTCCATTTCCTTTTATTGCTTCTGGCCCGTCCCTCAAGGCGCCTGGGCTCCCCTTTTGCCGTCCATCACATTAGCTCGCCTGTCACTCGCCAACAGGAGGACGGTTGCTGTCACAAGGGTTGGTCCGTACGGGCCAGACTTCCCTTCCCAGAGACCAGCCCCGGTTGGAGATCTTAGCCCGGGGACCTCACACTGGTTTCTTACCCCCCAGCAAGGCTGTGGGCTACTCTCTGCTCTCCCAGGGACCACCGTCAGTTCCGTAAGGGACGCTCCCCTTAGTTCTAGTCAACAAGATTCTCCCATGACCCCCAGGGTCCCAAAAGAGCTGGACAGCATTACTAGCCAAAGAAGATCTCAGTGGGCTGGAATGATGGACAAGAGGATACTCAAGAGGCCCAAGTTCAGTTTCTGATGGGGGGAGGGGGGAGGAGGGGGAGGAAGAGGGAGAAGGAGGGGGGAGAGGGGGGGAGAGAGGTGGGGAGAGAGAAGGGGGGGAGAGAGGCGGGGGGGAGAGAGAGGGGGGAGGGGGGGAGAGAGGGGGGAAGGGGGGAGGAGGGGGGGGAAGAGAGAGGGGGGGGAGAAGAGGCGGGGGAGAGGAGGGGGAGAGAGGGGGGGGAGAGAGGGGGGAAGGGAGAGAGGGGGGGGGGAGGAGAGGGGGGGAGAGGGGGAGGGGGGGAGAGGGGGGGGGGCGGGAGAGAGGCGGGGGGGGAAGGGGGAGAGGGGGGGGAGAGAGGAGGGGGGGGGAGAGGGGGGGGGGGAGGGGGGGGGGGGGGGGGGAGGGAGAGGGGGAGAGGGGGGGAGAGAGGGGGGGGGGGAGGAGGAGGGGGGGAGAGGAGGGGGGGGAGGAGAGGGGGGGAGGGAGGGGGGGGGAGAGGCGGAGGGGGGGGGAGAGGCGGGGGGAGGAGAGGCGGGGGAGGGGGAGAGGCGGGGGGAGAGGGGCAAGGGGGGGGGAAGGAGCGGGAAAAGGCTGGGCGAGAGGGGGAGCGGGTAAGGGGGAGTTGGAGGAGGGAATAAGGTGAGGAAGGAGAGGCAGGGTTGGGAACCCGACTGAACCGGGGGAGGACGGGGGGGTCCACGGCAGGAAGGGGCAGGCCCAGGAAGGGGGGAAAGGAGGAACAGGCGGAGGCAGAGTGGGAGTCACTGAGCTTGACCTGGAGACAGGGGAAGGTCACACAAGGTCCTGGAGCCGGCAGGTGGGCAGAGGAAGAGCCGGAGAAGGCTTGGGACCCGGGAAGGGGAGGGCGTGGGCTTTCGGAAGCGGGCCGCTGGCCGGCAAGGCAAAGGGCTAACGCTGAGCATCGTGGGAGCTGGGGGAACTGGTGGAGAAGAAGGGGCACAGGGTCAAGGCCGAGACTACACAAGGCAAGTGTGTGGAAAAGAGGGAGGGGAGAGAAGGCCAGGATGGCGGGTGGGGGTTCTGGGATGAGAAGAGGCTACAGGAACGTGGGCTGGAGGTAGGGGATGGAGACACGGGGAGAAGCTCCTCCCTCTCTCCCTGCACTCCCCAGCCATGGCCAGGCAGCCGAGGCTCCCCCATTCCAGGCCCACTTCTCCCGCAGGTTCTTCTTTCTCTCCTGCAGCCCTGGCCACCTCTCCCCGGCCTAGCCTGGCTCCCGTCCTGGGGCCCCGGGACCTTGCGGTCCTCTAAATTTAATCGGATTCTAGGACGCCCGGGCGCTGCCCGCTCCGTGCCAGGCTGCCAGGTGGCGGGCCAGGCCCTTGAACACCTTCCCCCCTCTCCCCCCGCCTTCCGGGTCTGCGATCCTGTCCCATCAGGAGGGGTCCGGACCACACCTGGGCTTCCGTCAACTCCAGCTATAGGCTTTTGTGGACTCAAAGCCCCTGAGCGCCGCTATGTCCTCCCCTCCCCTTTTTTCCTCTTCCTCTTCCCT
Source organism: Sarcophilus harrisii (assembly GCF_902635505.1). Classification (NCBI taxonomy): domain Eukaryota; kingdom Metazoa; phylum Chordata; class Mammalia; order Dasyuromorphia; family Dasyuridae; genus Sarcophilus; species Sarcophilus harrisii. The sequence continues at coordinate 81,204,716 of NC_045432.1, read as the reverse complement.
CCTCTCCTCCTCCTCCTCCTCTTCCCTCCCCCCCATTGGCCTTTGTCTTCCCCCAGGGGAGGGGTTCTGTGTGAAAGAAGGGGAGGGAGGCCGCTTTCCTTAGAGAAGGGAGGGGGCCCAGGAGCCCCCTGACCCCGGCAATAAAAGGAGGTCCCCGGCCGGCCGGGCGGCTCTCAGGAATGAAGATGAGGACATGGCTGGAGAGGCAGGAGGGCTCCGCTCACGTTCCCAGGAAATGAAGGGCTGGGGGGGGAGGACAGAGGGAGAGGCTGCCACTCGGGAAGGACTTCAGCCCTAGCGCTGGCTCCCAAGGGGTCACACAGAGGGCCCAGGGGCCTCTGGTCCACTCCCCAAGGGAGGCGGGGCCCGGAATCCGGGCCTGGGCAGAAGGGACTGCCTGGTCCGGGAGCCCCCGGCACAGTCACACCACCGAGGACGGCCGGCTGTGGCCACCGCACGGCTTGAATGAAGCTGTCTGTGGGAAGGGGCGGCCTCCACTGGGCTGCACAGCCGCCTCCGTCTGCTTGAGTACCCGGGATCCGCGTGCACAGGCATCGGGCTGCGAGGACGCAGAAGTGCACCCACACCAGCGGGTCTGTGTCTGGCGGAACATGTGGGGATGTGCCCAAGAGTAGGGGCGCACCTCGGAGAAGGGCGTGTCCCTTGGCACCGTACACACGTGAGGCCCGGGTGCACAGCGGTCAGGAGTCAGCGGTCACGGATCCGCACGTTCGGGCGTCTTGTTGTGATCTGGGGAGGGGAGTCCCTCAAGGCGGGAGGGGGGCTTCTCAAAGCAGGGGGGATCCTTTGGGAACCGGGCTCTGTTCTTGGCCGGGAAGGCCAGGGGCCCCAAGATCCGGGTCCATGTTCTCGCCACGGTGTCGGGAATCACAGTTGCCTTCCTTGGCCGGCCCGGCAGAGATCAGACACGGCAGGGCGCACGAGGGGGGCACTTGGGGCTTCCGAGAGCTTCCGCCATAAATATTCCCAACCGACTCCGTCTCCGGTGCCTCTGGACCCGCCGCTGCTCCGGCCCTTAGGAAGGATCTCCCTGAGCTGCATCCTCTTCTGCCAAGAAGAGACTTGCCTCCACTCAATCAGCGCCCACGGCGGCCCGTCCAATCGCCTGTCGAAGGCTCCCCTTCCTCTCCCCGCCTCGTCTCCTCCAAGGAGAACGATCCTCCCGCGACAACGGCTGGCGGCCCTTTGGTCCCATTGCCTTCCTCTGGACGCTTCAGCCCACCTAGAACAGAGAACGGCCAAGTTGGAGGGAAGCTCAAGATGCAGAGCATAGAACGGCCGAGCCAAGAGGAACAGCCCCGGCCATCCAAGCCGATGCTCCCCCCGGACAGGTGAGAACCAGAGGCGCGGGGACAGAGCGACCAAGCCGGTCAGTGGAGGCCGAGAACCCAGCTCCCAGACTCACAGGGGAGGCTGGGTCACCCCGACCCCACCCCCCCAGCTCCAGCCTCCAGAGCAGAGGGAGCCTGGCCCAACATCCAACCTCCCGGCCGCCCCTTTCACCTAGTCTCCCCCCCCCCCCAGCTCCAGCCTCAGCCCCTGGTGCTGCTCATGCTACAAGAAGCCACAACACCAGGCTTGGTGGCCGGGGCCCCCACCTCGCCTCCCAGAGGCCGGGAAGGCCGGGGCCAAACCGGCTTCTCCTGGGGCTAACGAGCCCGCCAGGCTCCCCCCCCCCCATCCAGCCCGGACCCCGCACGAAGCCGAGGTGGCTGAACACACCCCACCCTTCCCAGGCTGCAGGAGATGGAGGGCAGCCAAGCTGGGGGGCCCAAGACCCAGGGCCTGAAGCCCAAACACCGCAGCTCTGATGCCGGGCAGCTGCTGAGACGCAGGTTCTAAACACCTGAGCCGCCAGCTGGGCTTCTTCCGAGCCCGGCCTTCTATGCAAGGCTAGGGCCCTTCCCTGGCCTTTTGCAAAGTTTGTTTTAAACAAACCATGCTTCCTTTGGGAGAAGAAGTAAGGACGGTAGGCCGAGAGACAAAGAAAGAGACAGACAGACAGAGAGACAGAAAGGCCCATGGAGGAGGAGACAGACCGGAAAGCATAGCATCTGGAGAGAGGCAAAGAAGTAATGACAACCGGAAAGAGAGACAAGAAGAGAGCGACCGATGGAGGACCGGGAAGAAGAATGGAACCATGAAGTACGAGAGACAGATGGACAGAAAGACAGAGAAAGATGGACGGACAGAGACAGAGAAACAGAGACAGATAGTCTGGCTAAATACAACGAATGCCCTATTTCATATCTCCTTCACCTGCCAACATATGCCCTAGGGTCCTGTTACCAGAAGCCTGGGTGAGGGCAACCGCGGGAAAGGAGAGGGTAAAAAGCCCCTGAGAGCAAACATGGGGCGAGATCGGGGTTTGGTTACGGCCAGAATGGGGGCTTGTTGGGGAGGCCGGCCTTCCGGGCTCCAGTCGGGAGCCTCTTCCCCCACCGTGTCTGGCGCGTCACCTAACGTGGCAGGCGAGACGTCCCCCTCCTCCTTCCCATCTCAAAGGGCCAGATGCGATTTTCGGGGCGTCGGAAGCTCCCCGGGTCGATGACGGCCTGACCCCGCCCCGCCCCTAGATGCTCTCATCGTTCGGCCTCTCGGGACCAAGACAGCCGGGTTCAAGTCCCGACTCCAATACTTTAGCCCTCAACCCCTCCAAAATGGCCATTGTCCCCATTCTTGCTGTTTAATCGAGGGCCGAGCACGTGGCGGGAGCGCGTCGGGGCCGGTGGGAGGCTCCGTGAGGGCCGAAGCTGAAAACTTACCCGCGCGTTTTGTAAAGAAAAAGCGGGAATAAAGTTAGATAAAAAGCAATAACTCCAATAGTGCAAGTAAAACATTAATAACACAACAAATGAATAAAAACAATTTAAAAAACTGGCTGGCGTTTCCTAGGAGAACATATGAGGGGAGGGGGGAGGGGGGGCGGCCGGAAGACGAGCAGTCTGCCTCCATGGCCCGGAGCATCCCACAGAAATTCCGGCACAAGAGGGGCAGGGAGAGCCGGGCGGGGAGACTCAGAAATCACGTGACGGCTGGCTTCGGGCTTGTGGGTAATCCCTCAGGTAGGGGGCCCTGGTGAGCGAGCCCCAGAAGGAGCCAGTTCTCAGACTGAGCCGGCGGCCCCCCCCCCAAATGGGGAGTAGCAAGAGAAAAGCTGGGCTGGGGCACGTCCGGACAAAGAGACGAGAGCCGGGGAGGAGAGGCCGGCGCTTCGCCGGGGAGGAGAGGCCGGCGCTTCGTCGGCCAGTGCCCGGGAGGCCTTTAGACGCGCTGCTGAGGTGGCCCCCCTCCCCGGCCTCCCCTTCCCGGGCCTTGCCTCCCCTTCCCGCTCCCTTCTTTCTCTCTGCCTCACTGCTTTCTTCCTCAGCCTGCTTATGAGGGGGCGCACAGGACACCCCCAGTCACCCCCACACCGCTTCCCACTTCTTCTCTTGTGCATTACCACCCAAGGGCCTTGAGGGACGGTGGAGGGGTTAGGGGGCACAAGCCGCTCGGGCTCCCCACAAGCCCCGCCCACCAGCCCCGGGCTCCCCACAAGCCCCGCCCACCAGGCCCACCCACGAGGGCTTCCCATCAAGCCGGACTCTGCTGCCTCCTACGGAGGCCAAAAGGACATCGAGGCTCTCTGGGTCTGGGAGGCAGACGGGGGAGGGATTGGCCAAAGGGAGGCCTAGAGGACGGGGGGAGACCGATCCCGGCCGGAGCCTCCCGGAGGCCGACCCCCGGTCCGCGGGCCAGGCCCGCAGCCACACAACCCACGGCGGTGCAGCGGGCCTTCCCGCAGACTGAGCTGGGGAGAGGGGGCGGCCGGGAGGCCGGGCCGGGGCCTCCGCGAGCTCCGGGCCTGGAAGCCCCGCTTGGGATGGCCGCAGGCACGCGGGCCTTCCCCTCGGGAAGCCTTGGAAACGGGCCTCCTTCCCACGTGGGGGCCGGGAGCCCCGGCGGCTCTGGGGAGCGGGCGCCCGCCAAACCCCGAGCTCCACAAGGGAGACCGAGGCCCCCAGAGGGGAGGAACCCGGCGGCGCGGGCGGCAGGCCCCAGGCTGGGAGGGAACTCCCAGGAAGGAAACGCCCCCTACCCATGCAGGTCTCCCCTCCCCAACCTGAGTGGCGGAAAGCCGCCCGGAGACCCCGAGGCGAGGAAGGGGCCGTGGGACACCCCGGGCGACCCTCCCCAGAGTTACGGGGGGGGGGGGGACTTACCTGGGGGAGAGGAGGAGAAGAACCTGGACGCAGAGCTCCGGCCTCCGGCCCCCGCCCTTTGACGGGGCAGCTGGGCCAGTCTCGGACTCAAACCATCAGGCTTCACTTAAGCTAACAAGGAACCATCTGACAAGAAAATGGGAAACAGTTGGCGAGCTCTGGGCCCATTGGGCCGGTTCGGTTCTGCGCCCGGCCCCGCCCTCGGAGGCTTTCCCCGCCCACCACGCGCCCCCGGGTCCCAACAGCGCGCCACATCGGCCCTTACGCCGGCCCTGGGAGGCGGCCCCGGGCTGAGCTCCCCCCTTGGCCTCAGCTTCCTTGGCCTCAGCTTCCTTGGCCTCAGGCCGCGCGTTTTCCCTCGGAGCCTCAGTTTCCCCCTCCCCTCTCGGGCTCTTTGCAGCTGGGGCCCTCGGGAGGACGCCGCCTTCCTTCCTCAGCCCAGCAGGGGCCAAGCCGCCCTCCGGGGCCCTTCCCATCCTGCCCCGCCTCCCACCGGGACCGGCAGGCTCCCGAGCCTCCGCGGCCGGGCCGGGGCCTCGGGACCCCGCGGGACGGTCCCCATAGACAACAAGGGCATCGGAAGCGAGCCGGGCAGGAGCCTTGGCTTTCAGTGGGATAGTGGGAGGGACTTCCTGGCCAGCAGGTCCCAGAAATAGGCTGGGGGGGGGGGCTGTTTGCTGCGTCAGAAGATCTGCCTTCTCCACAGGAGGCACTGAGTGACCCTGGACAAGTCCCTTCCCCTTTCTCTCAAGCCCTGGGCCCCCCTCTCTCCACATTCCCTCCTTTGGTGAGCCAGCCCATGGTCTTTAATGGACTCAGTGAGGCAATGATGTAACAGGGGTTAGATCCGGCCGGGGGGATGCGCAGTTGAGAGATTGTCCTCCCCGGGTTAGGGATTTTGTATTTACGGCCACAAAATGTTTTTTTTTTCCTTCAGTTCGGCTCCAACAGTCTGAGGGACAGTGAGCTGCCCTGTGGAAACAGTTTGAGGACCCTTTGATGATTTTGTTCTAGTACGTCTTTCTTTCTTCTGTTCTTTTTCTCATTCTTGTCTTCTGTGTTCTGACTGTGTGGTGTGTGTCTTTTTTTCTGTCTCTGTCTCTGTGTGTGTGTCCCTCCCTGTGTGGGGAAGGGAGCCAAAGAAGAACCGGAGCCCCACTATATCCCAGGGAAAGAAGGAAAGGAGGAGAGAGCAGGAGAGCTCTCACAGGGAGGGGAGAGAGAAAAACACAGAGAAAAGGGAGAGGCAGAGAGAGACACACGGAGAGAAATAGAGGGAGACACGGAGAGATAAGGAGACAAAGACATAGAGATCAGAGAGAAGAGATATAAAAACATATACAAGAGAGAAAGACAAGGAGAGAAATGGAGAGATTAGAAAGACAGAGAGATAGATGAAGATGAAGAAGACAGATGAGAGAGAAGAAGAGATAAGAAAGACAAGACATAGAGAGAGAGATGAAGTTAGATGAGAGAGACAAGAGAGCAGAAAGACAGAGAACAAGAGAAGAAAGAGATGAGATGAGATGAGAGCAGAGAGATAAGAAAAAGAGAGAGACATAGAGAGACAGAGAGATGAAAGACAGAGATGAGAGAGAGAGAGATACAGAAAGACAGAGACATAGAGAGACAGAGAGATGAAAGACAGATGAGAGAGACAGAGAGAGATACAGAAAGACAGAGAGACATAGAGAGACAGAGAGATGAAAGACAGAGATGAGAGAGACAGAGAGAGATACAGAAAGACAGAGATACTGAGAGACACACACAGGGGCAGTGGATTGAACCCAGGAGAAGGTGTGGAGGGCTACCATATTCCTGTCAGTCACTTGGGAAAGAGCAAGAGGCTGGCAGAACCCGAGGCAGCAGCGGGCCCGAGGCCATCGTCCCGGGGGGCGTGCGGTCTGGGGTCCGCTCCCTCCGGAGCTTCAGCCACGGCGCCCGCAGCCCCGGAAAGGCAAACCCGGCAGCTCCCCGGTGGGGACCAATGAACGGGGCGGTGGGGGAAGAGCAGGCCCTTGGGGGCCCTTTGTGTTCCCGTTCGTTAGAAGGGGAACTTCTTGGGAACAGGGACCATCTGGCTCTTCTGTTGGACACCCTGGTCCTGGCACACAGTAGGTGCTTAATAAATGCTTCCCAGATGGGGTCATTAGCCGGCTCAGGAGGCGGGCAAAGCTTTGGGACTCTCCCATTTCCTACTTCACCAGGCAAGTGGGAGAAAAGGGCTTTAGGTGAGGGAGACTGTTGTGCCGATTCTCCAGGGGGCAGTGCAGTTCAGCGGGAAGGGCCTGTGGGCAGAGTGCAGCCCGGCCGAGCCCTGGCCCAAGTTGTGTGGCCACATCTAAGAGAAGCCGCCGCGGGCCTCCCTTCTCGGGCGGTGGCCAGGCTGTGGGAGCCCCGAGCTTTTTCCGGGGCCGAGCTCCCGGACCCTCCGGAACCCCCGGAGGGGCTCGTGGGTCCCACCTCCGTGGCCAAAGAGCTGCAGACCCCGGGGCCAGAGCCAGAGCTGCCCCTCCCTGCGGAAGGCCCAGCTTACCTGGGCCATCCCATCCCTGCCCCCCCCCCAGCCGGGCACGGGCAGGTGGACGATTCCCCTCCCCCCTTCTGGGGAATCAGGGTTCTGGAGGCGGTGGGGGGGGGGTCAGCTTCTGGGGGAAGCATTCAGGCACTAATTGGTAGTTGCAAGTAATTAAAGTAATTTACTGAGATTATAAAGAAATGTCTTCATGGTGATTAAGCAACCAGGGCTGGGGAGGCTGCTGGTAATCGCTTCCCCAGGGGCCTGGGCACTTGGATTCTGGTGTGTGCCAAGGAGCGAGAAGGCCAGGGCGCAGGCGGGAGCCAGGGAGCGGGGGCCGAGGGGCCCGTGGGGGCCGAGGGGCCGGTACCTACCGGAGCTACCGGCCATGGGCCACAAAAGCAGCCAGGAGCCGGCCGGCCCCACGCCGGCACGGGGTGTCCAGGCCTGAGCCCCGACACCGTGTGGATGCTAACGCACGCCTGACACACCGACACGAGGGCCCCGCATGCGTCCAGAGACACGTGTGAGCCACACACACACTGATACACGCGTCCACACACTGAGCCAGGCAGCCGGATACACACTCCCTCACACGCACGTACGCCCCCCCCGCATCCCCCTCCAAGCTCACCGGCAAGCGCCCAGGCCGGCTGATCAGCCTCCGGGATCCTTCCCTGAATCCAGCAGGGAGTCTCCCTTCCCTCCCCTTTGGGCCCCAGCTCCCCACACCGGCCTCTGGCCTTCCCGTCTGTCTTGGGGGACAGCGAGAAGGGGAGCCCTGGCCCAGCCCCAACTGCCTGGTCTCAAAGACCCCCTTCACTTCCACCAGCCCGAAGCCTCCTCTCTGAGACCAGCAGGGCCCCGCCTGTGGCCACGAAAGGGAGCCCCCGGCGAGAGGAGGCCGAGGGGGGGCTGTCGGGAATCTTGGCCAGTAGAGACCCCCCCTCGGTGAGGAGTCTGCTCCCTTGCAGCAGGTTAGGAGGGAGGACGGAGAGGGAGCGAGCTGGGCGCGGGACGCCTGGTCTGTCACTTTAAAGCTGTGTGAACATGAGCCAGTGGTTCACCTCTCTGAGCCTCGGTCTTCCCAGTGATAAAATAGGGACAGCATCCTCACCCAGCCTGCCCCGCAACGAGAGCTGCCATCAACCTCCACCCAGTCTGTGAACTTCTGGAACTGGGGGGTCTCCTGAGCCCCAGAGATCACAAGCAACCCGAGCGTGAGAGCTGGGTCACTGCAGGGCCTGCTGCTCAAAGGGCTCGTGCCTTCCTGGCCTTGTCCCAAACCTAGAGGACAAAGGTGGGGGCCCGTGGCCCAGCCGGCATCCGGGCCCAGCACACGGGTCTGCAGCCGGGGCAACCTCACTGCTTCTTTCTTAGAGAGAACAGAAAGTTGGGCCAAGCTCTGGCTCCCTCCACCTCAGACTTTTGTGCAACACCCCCCCTCCCCGCACTGCTCATCCCTCTGTGTGTGCCCCTGGCTACATATTTCCCTCTCCAATGCAATCCTTCCTCCCTCCCTCCCTTCCCTCCCTTCTTTCCTTTTTCCCCTCCCTTTCCTCTGTCCCTCCTTCCCTCCCTTCAGGGCACCAGGAGCTAGGCCAGGGCTCGGCCCACACTCGAGTTCCCAGTCCAGCTGGGGCGTTGGAGGGGAGGCCCTCGGGGGGCAGAGAGTGGTGGCACTCTCCGGTCACTTTGTCCTTCCCCTGCACGGCCCAGGAAGGCGAAACCCTGATGGAGCCTGGGGGTTACCTAACATCACCCCGTGAACAAGCGGCCACCCGGGTTTCCCGACCACCAAGAGCGGAACCTTTCTCTCCGCTCTGTCCGGGAGCTGAGCCGGAGTGGCGGCTGCCACTGGCTGGGGCGCTTGGGCCTCCCTTCAGAGTACTTGTCCCCAAACTGCCTCAAGGAGGGGGGGGGCAGAGCTCTCCCTGCCCCATGGAACCCGCTTGGTGGGACCCTTGAAAGGGCCACAGGGAATGCCCGGGGTCCTCTGGCTTATGAGGGGGGCCCAACCACGGGGGGTAGGGAATATGGACTGGATCATTCCCAGCCCCCCCCCCAGGCCTGCACTGCCATTTGTGGCACCTGCGCTTCTGTGCTTCTGCCCACATGTCCTTGGCTGTCTTCTGGACAGCCTCCTTATCCACGGTCCAGACATGGGGTCTCCGTCCTTGGAGCCTTTTAAGCGGAGATCAAGACACTGATGAACAAGTCCCTGGGCAGGATGGGGGACGCAGAGGACGGACCCCAGTGTGGCCGCACCAGGGTGGGGGTCGCAGGCATCTCTAGGCCTGGCTCAGCCCTGTGCCCGCTGCCTCCGTCTGGGCTGGTAAGTAAAGGACGGAGTCGCTCCGGACGGGCCTTTGGCTCCCGCCTTGGCTCCCCGGGAAGGCACGGCAGGGGCTCCAGAGGCCCCGTCACCGGGAAAGGGCAGGGGCGACAGGGAAGAAGAGAAAACCGGCCACCGGCGAGTCAGGCCTCCATGGGTGGGGCGGCCCCTGATGCCTTCTCGCTCCCACATCTCCCATTAAAGCCTGCACGCACACGCCCTCACTGAGGGCGTGACTCACCACAGCCTTTGGGGCGAGGTGGGAGGGGCAGCCAAGGATGTGCCTTGCAGAGATGCTCGGGGATTCCCACGGCTCCCCCGCTGAGCGCCCCCTGCTGGTGGGGCAGAGCACTCGCTAGGGCTGCTCTAGGCTAGGGTGAGACGAGGGGACCCCCGAGGAGAGCTCTGGCTCAGAAAGGCTAGCTTCCTTTTCCCCAAGTTCTCCCCAACTCCCAAAGAGCAGGCTGGGGCGCCCCCTCTGTCCCTCTGACCCCCTCTGGCCATGGTGACTCCGGCCCCAGCCTCCTCAGACATGGAAGGGTGGCCAGGGCTGGGAAGGGACCAAGAACGGAGGAGCCCCTATATCCCCCCCAACAGCCTGACTGGGGTGGGGGGAGAACAGGCTTGGCCAGCTCTTCTTCCCCCATTCCTTCTTCTTGGCTATAGGCAATGGAGGCCCCCCCTACAAAGTTGCAAAGCCTGGGTGTATATACACGGACGGCTCCAGCATCCGGGTCTAGGAGTATCCCAGAGAACATAGCCACAGCTCGGGCAGCAGCAATCCGCAGCAAGGAGATGTGCGAGCCAAGCACGTCGCTGCAAATGGTTGGGGACGTGATTGGGGGCCCTTCGCCTCAGGGGGTTGGTGCTGATGATGCCGGGGATGCCCAAGATGGCAGCTTGCCCAGATCAGGGCCACGGGTGACTCCCTGTGTCACTATGCACTCGTCCAAGTCACGAATCCACATGTTTCCCAGAAGGCCGAGAGCCCTGTGACGTTTCCTGAGTTCATCCCCTTGGCTGGGGCGCTTGGGCCTCCCTTCAGAGTACTGGACCCCAAACCGCCTCAAGGACGGGGGCAGGAGCTCTCCCCGCCCCACGGAACCTGCTCGGTAGGACCGCAGGGAAAGGGCCACAGGGAATGCCGGGGTCCTCCGGCCCTACGAGGGGAGGTGCGGCCCTTTGGGGGTTCAGTGCTCTGGTCCATGAGAATAGTCTGGGCTGCTTTAATGAATTCATTTCTGATCCAGATCTCAGGAAAGGGGGAAAAGGTCAGTGACTCTCGCCAACAAGGGGGGCCACGTAGTTACTCTGGCAGCGGGCGAGCCTCATCCCGGTTGCCCGTGATCACCGCCCCCTTTTCAAAGGGCTGACCGGACACCTCTGGGACAAACCCTCCAAATCTCGCCGGACCGTGGCCGTCAAACTCAACGTCATGTCACGTCTGCAGTCTGCCGGCCCCCGATTCTCTGTCCCCTGCGGGCTCCCTTCCGAAAACCGGGACCTTTCCTCATTCCCAGGCTTACGTTCTGTATGGGTCCCCCAAGAAAACGACAGCTGTTCAAGAGTCCCCGAGTCAAAGTCTCCCTTTGCTCTATAGCTGGTGATGGGGACTTGTCACCGCTAAGCTGGCTTCCCAGCCCCTTTTCATGATCCTGGATGCATCTTCTTGAGGAAGACAGAAGACAAACAATGGTTGACTCTTTTTGTTTCAAGACTTTGTCACCTGCCAACCTCATCCCCTGCACCTCAGGCGGGGGCCTGCCCCGTCCTTGTGCTCCCACTTCCCCTCGGCACAAGTCACAGGGCCCCCTTTTGGCCCTCGGCACTTCTCGGCGGCCTCCACTTGGGCTGAGCTTGGCGGGACCGGGCCACGGCTGGATTCTGGTGCCCTGACCTGCTCCTCCCTCCTCCAGACTCGGGGAACTCTCCCTGGAAGAGGCCGCGGATGGCCCCGGAGGCCTCCCGGGAGAACTCCCAGCCTCCTCGGCTGCCTCTCCCTTTCCTTCTGCATCAAGATCGTGGGGCATGTGCTAGCCAGGGGCTCATGCCTCTCTTTGAACTCTTGGGCCTCAGGCTCACACCTGTTTTGTTCTTCCTGAATATTTCAAATGGGTTCCTTCTAAAGTCTGAGTCACAATCACGGCTTCGGAGAGGGCCCTCCGAGACCACGTGGTCCAAGCCGCCCCTCAACAATAGAGCCCCGGCCAGTGTCTATGGCCAAAGAGGATGTTCCCCTGGAAGACCTTTAATACTGGGGAAGTCACTGCCTTTCGAAGGAACCTGCTCTCCTTTGAGGCATCCTTACCCAGTAGTGAATTTTTCCTTAAAATGCCCAGAGCCGGAAAGAATTGCCAGGCAGGGTCTGGGCAGGGTGGAGTCTCCAGCGGGCAGGACGCTCCCTCACCCGGGCTGCGTTCTCTCCGGCTCCAGTTCTGTTGCGCCTTTATTCCTGTCTAGTCCCAACCAGATGGAGCATCCCCAGACCACAGTATCCGATCCAGTCAAGCACTTCACGTCTGGCCACTTTGGGGACACCCTGTGTCAGACCTAGCACCTCCCCCTAGTCCACTCGTGACCGGAGGTGGCGGGAGAGGGCGCTGGACTTGGCGACAGGAAGACCTGACTTCCAATTCCACTTCCTGGCCGTGGGAACCTAGGCAAGTCAGTTTGTTTTTTCCCTTCCTCGGTTTCTTCATCTGTAACTTGGGGGCGATCGTAACACCTCCCTCTCAGGAGGCTTCCGTGAGACGGCACACGCAAAACTGACACCATCGAACTCAAAGCGACAGGGAGACGTCAGGTATCTCTCATTGATGGGGATGAGGGCAGCCTGCTACGTGTGACTGGGCCGGGCCTTGGAATCAGAAGCCCTATGTTTGAGTCCCAGCCCTGACACTTAGTAGGTGTGCAACTCTCAGCAAGTTGCCAGACCTTTCTTTCAACTCCCTAAACGGGGAGCCTCGTCCCGAGAAGAAAGCGGATTGCCAAGGCCGGAGCTCTGGAACTCCTTCGTACCGCTCTTGCCCATAGAAAACACTCAATAGATCATATGCTTCCACCAGTACCATCCCCCGGCCCTCACTCCTGCCTCGGCGGCCACGGGCTGAGCGCCCTTTGACCGACCTCCTCTTCCTTGTTCATCTCGAGTCAGCCCCAAGACGTTCTGTGGTCTCTTGCCGGACCCCATCGTGGAGGCGGACCCGGTATTCAGAGACCGTATTTCTGACAGTTTCGTGGCTGGTCAGCAAGGCCCCCCCAGGCCCATCCCCCTGAGAGGTCAGAGACCACAGATGGGACCCGCATGCACCAAATACATAGGACAGCTCTCCTGAGCTGCGCCAGAACTAAGGGGGTGCCCAGTGGCTGGAGCACGACAGATCAGACTCCCACCTCCTTCCTCCCTCTTTCCAGCTCAACGTTCAATTACCAGTCTCTTGATTTCACCCCCATCTTTCTAACTCTACTGAAATTGGACCCCGTGCCCATTTGTAATCCCCCGTGACACCCCAGGGTGCCACGGCGAGCTCACGTGGTCACCTCGAGAGCTTCAAAATTTCCAAGCTCACTCCTCAGTGACCCCGCTGGCCTGGGTTTGGGCCACAAGCTGAGAAAGTTTGGGAACATCTAGATCATGTGCTAGAAACAGAGAGGAACGCTATCACGCCGTAAGAAGGATGAAGAGGATGGCCTGCAGGGGCCGAGGCAGAGCACAGCAAGCAGAACCGTGGGAGCAAGACACTGAAAGCAACTCCAAATGGCTTCAAAACCGCCCCCGCGCCGGCTGACTGACCCTGAGGCCAAGGGATGTGGCACGGGGCCCACATCCTGACACAAGGGGGCGGCTGGTGACACAGAATGGGACACGGCCCATGGGCAACTCAGCCATTTGTTTCCCACTGGCCAGGGTGGAAAAGGAGAGAGCAAAAAGCTGTTGCAGGGCCAGGGCGACCTTTATGGCGTGCCCCTGGCCAAGTGCTGAGTTCCACTCTGCTCAGAGCTGATGGCTCCCTCGTCCCTCCGGCCCCGCCTACATCACAGTCATCTGGCCGTTCCTAATCCCGGGAGATACACGATGGTGTCGAGCGCCATTGCCAGTTCGAGGCTTCCTAGCTGGGAGCCGCCTCTGGAGAGACCCCTGAGATCTTAGCGTGGGACCGTGAGCTCACCGAGCACAACTCCCATTTTAGAGAAGAAGACACGAGGGGGAGGCCGTGGCTCACGGTCGCGGGGCGGCGCTTCCTGTTACCAATCGCCAATCGCAACCTCTGGCGAGCGGCGGGGCAAAGGAAAGATGGGCGAGTGGGCGGCAGCGCTTTGCCAGCGATGGCCGCCCAACAGGCCGAGCCCAGACAAGGAGGAACTGTGGGGAACGCACAATAATAGCGGGGAAGGCCCATGAATAGAGCAGCTGGCCTTGCTCCCTGCCAGGCAGGTGAATGCAAGGCCCAAATGACTTCGGAGTCCACAATGGGCACCCAGGAGGTCGGTACAATCTAGTGAGGAGAGAAGAGAGCTCCTTTATCCTATTGTGCCGCCCAGCAAGCTGGCAGGGGTGGCCAGCGGCCTTCTACAATGGAACCGGAACCAGGCCGAGCCCAGAAAGAGCTCCTCTTGGAAGGGAAGGAACTTGCCCGGGGTGGGGGGAGGGGACGTAACCGGGGACCAGGCGGCTGGGGCGGGCCGGTCCAAGCCTGAGAATCTTTCTGTTCACCGAGCTAGGCTGGCCCAAGTCTTGACAAGTTGGATGGAGATTTGAACAGGGACGCCTGGATTCAGGTCCTACGAGCCTTTGCTCTCGGGACGGCCCGGACCTCAGAGACCATTGAGTCCAGCCTCCTAATTTTACAGAGGAAGGAAATGAGGCCCAAGGGAAAGCGGTCTGCCCCCGAATCACTCAGATCCTCCTCCTGACAAGTCCAGAGCTCTACCCAGCTGCCTCGGGCCAGAGGGACTTGGGAACCCTCCCAGACTCCAGAGTGGGAAGGAGCCTCACAGGTTGCCCTTTCTTGGCCTGTTCTGGGGGCCTCAGGCCCCGCTTTTTGCAGGGGGAGGCCGTTTTCTCCATCCCGGGGGGCCACCGGGCCCACGTTCCTGCGCTGTGGTGCCTGGGGGACCCATCACCGTCCCCACCTCCTTCTGTCTCCTTTCCACAGGAGAGCCTAGAGCCGTTAGTGGAAGGGGGACCAGGGGACAGAGCTTACCGTGTGACTTTGGGCTACTTGTCTAATATCCCTGAGCCTCAGTTTCCTCATTTGTAAAACACAGCAGTAAGCACGGGAGGAAAGCACTTTGCTGCAAAAGAGCGTTCTTTCCTGTAGCTTGTGGCGCAGAGGCCGAGTCTTTGGGCAGCTGCCGGGGCCCAAGCAGCAAATAGAGGGCGGGGGGAAGAAAGTCCTGCCGGACCTGGGGGAGCCTGGCCCGACCCGAGGCACCGGGGATAGCCTGGCTGGGCTCAAGATCGGAGCTATGGGGCCCACATCCAGGCTTGCGCCCAGAGGCTCCCAGAACACTGGAGGCAGATTTCCAAGGCCTGCGGAATGGCTCCCCAGGTGGGCCGCCGTGGGCCCCGTGGAGGGCGGGCCGGGTGGCGCGGGATGCTCTAGGAGATGCCCCTGTCTCCAGATCCAGGCCGTGGGAAAGGGGCTTAGGCAGCCAGACTGGCTGGGAGGGGGAAGCAGGCCAAAGGAAGGTCCCACCCAGCCCGGCCTGGGCTGTTGTTTCCCTCGGCCTCCTCTGGGGAAAGTCCCCGGGAGGATGGGAGGAGCCCCCGGAACAGGGGAGGCCCGGCCCGCCGGCATGGGGAGACAGGCTCCGAGGCGGGATCGGCCCCCTCCCCGTGCCCTCTGAGTCATCGCAGGGCTCTCGGGGCCGCTCCCTCTATGGGCAGCCCGGGCCCAGGGCCCAGGCCCATTAAGTCTGTGTTCATAGAGTCAGCCCCATTAGAGATGGAATGGGCCCAAGTAGGCAGCAAGTTCGACCGGAGGGGAAAGGGAGAGGGCAAGAAGTGGCCTGCCTGCTGCCGCCCTGGCTGGGTGTGCTGGGAGTGTGCATGGGGGTGAGCTGGAAGTGTATGCGTGTGAGCTGGAAGTGTGTGTGTGTGTGTGTGTGTGTGTGTGTGAGCTGTACGTGAGTGTGTGAGCTATACATGTATGTGTGAGCTGTAAGTGTGTGTGTGAACTGTGTGTGTGTGAACTGTGTGTGTGTCAGCTGTAAGTGTGTCAGCTGTAAGTGTGCGTGTGTGTGAACTGTGTATGTGTGTGTGTGTGTGTGTGAACTGTGTGTGAACTGTGTGTGTCAGCTGTAAATGTGCGTGTGTGTGAGCTGTATGTGTGTGTGAACTGTGTATGTGTGTGTGTGAGCTCTGTGTGTGTGTGAGCTGTGTGTGTGAACTGTGTGTGTGTCAGCTGTAAGTGTGTGTGTGTGAGCTATGTGTGTGTGAACTGTGTATGTGTGTAAGTGTGAGCTCTGTGTGTGTGAGCTGTAAGTGTGTGTGTGTGAGCTGTAAGTGTACGTATGTGAGTTGTGTGTGTGTGAGCTGTAAGTGTGTGTGACTGTGTGTGTGAACTGTGTGTGTCAGCTGTAAGTGTGCGTGTGTGTGAGCTGTGTGTATGTGTGAACTGTGTATGTGTGTGAGTGTGAGCTCTGTGTGTGTGTGAGCTGTGTGTGTCAGCTGTGTGTGTCAGCTGTAAGTGTGTGTGTGTGTGAGCTGTGTGTGTGTGAACTGTGTATGTGTGTGGGTGTGAGCTCTGTGTGTGTGTGAGCTGTGTGTGTGTGTGAGCTGTAAGTGTGTGTGAGTTTTGTGTGTGAGTGTGTGAGCTGTAAGTGTGTGTGTATGAGCTGTAAGTGTGCGTGTGTGAGCTGTGTGTGTGAGTTGTAAGAGTATGTGTGTGAGCTGTGTGTGTGTGTGAGAGCTGTAAGTGTGCATGTGTGTGAGCCGGAAGTGTGAGTGTAAACTGGAAGTGTGTCTCGGTGTACCATAAGTGTGGATATATGTGAGCAGTAAGTGTGGATGTGGGTGTACCCACTGGGCTTCCCCAGGTGCTCAGAGGTCCCCATTGTGCCCCTGAATCTGCTGGGAACCCAGGCCAATCCGCTTCCTGCCTTTCCGCTCTCCCGGGTCAGCCTTAACCATTTTCGCTCAAGTGAAACCTGGCCGGTTCCTGTGGGTTCCTGGGCCTGCCCCTGGGTGTCACGGACTGGGTGGGGAGGATCCCGGGGGCAGCGGAGCTCCGGGGCCCCGGGGGGAGCCGGCCTGGGATGTGCTGCGGCCGTGGCAAACGTCTCCAGAGAGTCCCGAACTAGCATTCATTTGTGTTCTAAGGTGTCCTGGGACAGAGAGCTCACGACCTCCCAAGATGGCCCTTTCTGCTCGGGAACACCTCTCCTGCCTTTAGCCCCAGGGGGTCTCCCTGCGGTGTCCGCCCCTCGTTCCCGCCTCTGGAGTCACACTGACCACCGGGGACCCTCTCCCGAGGGCGGCCCGGCCGACGCTCAAAGCCGCCTCGGTTTCAGGCCCCATCACGGGGGCCCCCGGGCCTCTGGCCGCACCCGGGCCTTGTCGAACCTTTGGGGACGTCCCTGCCAGCCGGACCACGTCTCTCCGAGAACTGGGCCCCAGCTCCTGCCGGTCTCCTGACTCGCCACCGCCTGGTGGTGACACTAGGGGTCTACAGAGCTCCGAGTCAGGAAGCCGTTTGGTCTCTTGGTGACCCCAGTGATCAGACTGTTTTCTTGACAGAGATACTGGAGTGGTGCGCTGCTTCCTTCTCCAGTTCATTTTACTCATGAGGAAATTGAGGCAAACAGGGTCAGGTGACTTGATCGGGGTCACATAGCTAGGAAGTGGTTCCGATTCCAGGCCCAACACTACCCACCGAGCCACCTGGCTGTCTTGGAATTGGGAAGCCCTGAGTTCAAAGCCAGTCGTAGCCACTTCCTAGTTGTATGACTCTGGGGCCAGTCACTTCACCTCTGTATACCTCAGTTTCTTCATCTGTAAAATGGAGATCATGATAGTACCTCCTTCCTGGGGTTGCCGTGAGGCTCCCATGAAGGGCTAACACAGTGCTTGGCACATAGTAGGTACTTAGTCCTTTCTCCTCCCCTCTGTAGTAAAGGGGAGGGTGGTGAGATCCCAACACTTACTCTCCACCCCAGTGACTGGCACCTGGCCGTGCGGCTCAGCCCGCGTGGGGAGGCCCTTCTGGGCTCCCAGCCTCCCCTTCCTTTTCTAGAAAACTAGGCTAACTGATCTCCAAGGTCCTTTCACCCACAGCTCTCAACCCCGCACCCTCTGCCCTTGCCGGTGCTCCGGGGCTAGGGGCTTGAGCTAGAACCCTGGAGTCTGCCCTCAGCCGGGTCACCCTGGAGATGTCCCTCACCTTGGTCCTCCTCAGCCGGCAGCATGAACCGTCTCCCAGTGGGCCCCTCGGGGCCGCGCCGACGGGCCCTCCTGGCGTGGAGGCGCCCCGGGGGCCGGCCTCGCAGCCTCCCTTCCAGGCACAGCTGGGTCTGCTCCCTTCACACTATTCATTCCGACAGCTGCAGAAAAGGGGGGGGGGAGAAGAGAAGGGGAAAGTTGGGGAGGGAGGGCTAGCGGGGAATCTGCTGGCAAAGCACATTCTCTCCCCTTCCCCTCCCCCACACTTCCCGCTCCCTTATCGCTCGCTAGGCCAATTGTGGGGAAGGCCCGGCCTCCCCGGGAGCCTCCTCCCGGCCCTCCTCCCGGGCCTCAGGACCGGGGCCAGGGTCGGGGCCCCCCGCTCCCCCTACCCGTTTCCCCTCTCGGCTTGGCGCCGAGGAGCTCGGGAGGCCAAAGGGCAGGTCGCCACCCCCCCCCCAGCATATGCCAGTGTCCTTGGCGATCCCTCTGGGAGCGGGCAGCGAGCAGCGGGGAGGGGGAGGGGGGACGGGGAGCCTGGGGGGGCCTTCCCAGAGAGGGCACTCCCATCATCTCCCACGGGCCTTGCCCCCGGCCCGGGGCCGTCCTGCCTCTGACTCAGTGGGGCCCCGGGGTTCCCGGAGTCCCTCCCCACCTAGCGGCGGTTCTTGCCTCCTAAGTGGAACCAGACCCTGTTTGCCCAAAGCCGGCATCTGGCGGAGATTCCCGGCCCTGGCCTCTGAAGGAACCCTCCGGGAGCGAGGAGGCGCGCACTCGAACACCCAGCTGTGGGGCGCTCCCCGGCCCGGCCTGCATGGGCTCCGCAGAGAGGGGAGGGGGACACCCGCCCGAGAGCCCCCCGAGACACACGCAAAATGACACACACGAAGACACAGAGGCAGAAACAGGGATGGACAGAGACCAAGACAGGGAGGGAGAGACAAGAAGAGAGGGACAGAGACAGAGAGACTGAGAGAGACACAGAGGCAGAGGCAAAGGACAGAAAGACAAAGAGAGGGACAGAGACCGGGAAAAACACAGAGAGACTAAGACAGAGACTGCCCTGAGAGACAGAAAGAGGGGGAGGAAAACAGAAGCAGAGAGATGGACAGAGAGACAGAGAGCAAGAGAGGGAGGAAGAGACAAGAAGAGAGACACAGAGACATAGAGAGACAAAAGAGAGGGAGAGACATGGAAACAGAAAGACTAAGAGAGGGAGAGAAAGAGACAAAGGGAGAGAGACACAGAGACAGAGACAGACAGAGGGACAGAGACAGAGACAAAGGACAGAAAGACAAAGAGAAGGAGAGACACAAGGTACAGAAAAACACAGAGATGAGACAGAGAGATGAGAGACAGAGACAGAGAGACAGAGAGAGATGAGAGAGAGACAGAGAAAAAGAAAGACATACAGGGAGACAGAGACAGAGACACACAGAGAGACAGAGGAGGAGACAGACACAGAGACTGACCGTGAGATGGTGACAAAATCAGGTGGAGAAAGACACAGAAGCAGAGACAGAGAGAGACAGACAAAGAGAAAGACAGGAGAGACAGAGAAAGATGCACAGAGACACAGATAGAAAGACAGAAGGAGAGAGACAAATAGAAACAGAAAAAGGAGAGAGGGGGGCGGGAAGGAGGGGCACACGCACAGGGCATTTCTCCCCTTGTGCCAGGAAGTGGGCATCCCAAGGCCATGTGCATTCTCTGGTCTGGGGGCGCTCTGGGGCCCACGTGAGCCGGGTGGATGGAGTGTATGAGCCCACACAATAGATCCAAGGTAATGGGAGGGAGGGAGGGAGGGAGGCGCTCCCGGGGGTGCCGCGCGGCAGATGGAGCTGAGCTGAGTTGGGAAGAGAAAGCTGTCATAGAGACGGCGCCTCAGTGGAACCAAGGAGCACCCGAGGTTCAATGGCTGATGAGGGGCTGGGCGGGCCATGGGACCCGGCTGGGAAGATCTTGGATGGAGCCAGAGAGGGCTTGGGATTGTCCCAGAGTGTCTGTGGCTTATGCTGGGGGTCACCCTTTGACCCCTGAGTGGGGGCTGGATTCAAGAGGGCAGACACTCGGGGAAAGGAAAGCACTTAGGGAGCTGCCTGGAGTGCCCAGATCCCAACTAAGGAAGTGATACCATGAGCAGGGAGAAGGGGGGAAGGGCCGGCCTTGTGGAGGGGACAGAGGAGTGGAGTGATCCTAGAAAAGTCACTTCTCTCTGGACATCATTTTCCCAACATGGAAACTGAGGCCCTGAGCCTGGCCCGTCTCTACAAGAGACTCTAATAAGTCTGGAGCCGACCCAGATCCAGAAGAACCCGGGGTGGAGTGGGAGTGAGGGGTGGCTTAAGTTTGGCGACACTCCCAAGTCAAACCCACTCTGAGCTGCCCCGAGCAACCTGGGCTGCCCCAGGAGGTGGCGTCCCCTCTGGGAGAGGCTCCGGCTCCTGTTGGCAGGAGGGCTGGGCTGTGTGGAGTGGCAGGGCCTTGGGCCTCTGCAACCCCTGTGGCTCTCAGAGGTGGCCATTTTGTCCCTCCTTTCCGGCCGTCTGTCTGCCTTTACTTAATTCAACCCAGCTCAGCCAATCAGCTTTGAGTGTGTCTAGCCCCGGAGAAGCCCATATTCCAAATGGTGGTTCCATGGGTGGGAAGGCCCAGGTGAAACTAGACCCATTCAGAGCTGAGGTGGAACAGAAGGCTTCCCTGAGGCTGGCCAGGTCTGGATGGCTTCCCCTGCCGGTCCTAGACTTCTGCTTCCAGGGCCCCCGGGCCTTTCTCCAGAGCCTAAGTTCGAGGCCACCTCTTCCAGGGAGCTCTCCTCCCTGCTCTCCTCAGGTAAAAGCTTTCCTTAAGCTTTTTCCCGAATGCCCCCATCCGGGCTTTTCTCTGGGCTGTTTGATGCTCCCTTAGGCTCCGGTATTTGCTGTGATCTATGCTTGCCCACCCTGCCCGCCTCCCAGTGAGCCCCAGCTTGGCCCCAGCTCTGGTTTTTGGCCCGGCCGTGGCATTTGAGCCTTGGCGCACAGCGGGTGCCGAGACTGTGCCACCGAGCGGGCGCTGCATATTGGGCCCCTCACAGGATGGCGTGTCTGAAACGACTAGAGCTGTGGGAGGGGGCCGAGGAGTCCCCAAACACAGAGGGCCCCAGAGCCATGGGGTCTGGGATTCCCATGGTGCTTTTGGGGAAGGCCCTCCCCCTCTCAGGTCCCAGCTTTGCCTTTCATTCAGTGAGGACGTCGGACCGGATGAGTCCACGATGGACTGGGTTGGAATCGATTGGACTTTTTCAACGTTTTTGGTCACTTCCGAGTCATGACGTCACCTGCCTGATGCCCCAGATCTCTTTGAGAAGGGAGGACAGACAACAATCTGGGAGGAGGAGGAGCGGCCCCGCCCGGGCCCGGCTGCCCAGTTCCATTGAGTGACACAGAACCTTCCTTCCTCCCTCCTCTCCCCCAGCCACATAGGGAACCATGGCCTGCCCTGCCCAAAGGAATATGTGGCTTGATGACTGCAACGTCACCAGTTATCTGGGGGTTTATGACCTAGATTTCTTTTCTAAACCCACATCACGCTGGCTCTCGTTGATCCACAGTAGGTCCGGGCGCAGGCCTCTCCTGCTCATTGTTGGGCCCAGAGCGGGAAGAGATTGTGTTTTGGCCAGGGACGCTGAGGGTCTTCCCCTCCCAGATGGATTTTGTGGGGGAGGGGATTTGTTTCTTATTTCCGACTAGATGAGAGGCCATTTTTCCCCAATTTCTCTCTTACCCCGTCTGGATCACTGAATGCTGTTGCTTCAGACCAAATGAGAAGCGTTAGAGGCTTCGAAAGGCCCAGGTTCCCCACTGCATCTAGGTCCGTCTTCAGTCGTCTCGTTCTCTATGTGGCCAACGGGCCCAGCGGGCTCCCGAGCACAATGTGCGGACCTTGCCGGCCCTCCCTCACTGACATCGAATTTGCCGGCACATCATGGCTTCCCCTCCCTGACGTCATGGGCCTCTTCCGGAAGCGCAAACCACGGATAAACAACAACGGCGGCTGCTGCTGGTGCTGGCTCTCCAAAGGCCACCATCTTTGTGGCTGAACGCTACTGCCCTCTAGAGGCTGCATCTCACAAACTGGCGACACGCTCAGGGACATCTGTTCTCCTATTGGTGGCTGCCTTGGTCCCGCTAGGCCCACAAGGAGGGTGGTGACCAGGTCCTGTTTCTCTCATCCCTGGCGCCGGGCCCAGCATAGAGGTGCTCTGGCGATGCTTATGGGTTGATGAGGTGATTCCAGCGCCACCCCCAGCCCTCGATGGGCTTGACTTATTCAACGGAAATGGGAGTGAACGGTGAGCAGCTGGTAACTGGCGCCATCCCCCAGATCCATGGGTGACCGTGAGCACGAGAGGAGAGGGGAGGGAGGAAGCAGGCGGGTGGGCACGCGGCCACCATCCCAGTCAGCTCAGCTCGGCTCCGTGGGTTTGATAAAAGCTCTGGGGTCTTTCGTTGGATGTTGGCATCATGGCTGATGTTGGGGGGCAGAGACGGGAGGAAGAGGAAACTAATGCTTGTCAATTTTTAAAAATAAAATCTTTAAAAGATGAATGAAATGAGAAAGAGGAGCGAGTGTGGCAGTGGAGGGGACGGGAGCTCGCCAGGCAGGAAGAGGAAACGGAGGAAAGGTTTGTACAACAAGCAACATATAGCACTGATGGGGGCTTCAAGCATCTCCATGTGTCTGCTCCGGTGTCTCCCTCCCTTCCTCCTTCTCTCCCTGCCTCTGCCTCTGCCTCTGCCTCTGTCTCTCCCTCCCTCCCTCCCCCTTTTCTGACTCTCTCTGTCACTTCTGAAAGGCCCTCCCCCCGTGCTGGGCCACATGGCTCCAGGCTCCCTTAGCCCCCCCAACTGCTCTCCGTCCCCAAACCTCTGCTCCCGCACATCTCTAGCCCAACCAACAACTCTAGCCATGCCAGCCCAACCCCATCACTCCCCTGCTCAGCAGGCTCTGAGGCTCCCTAGTGCCTGAGGCTGCACTCCCATCACCCTCAAACAGCCACGGGAGACTCCTTCCCACTCTTGGGTTAGCTTCTCTCCCAAAAGGAAGAGCATGTGGGGAGTGCTCAGCACCTCAGTGCCCTCCAGGGCCTGGAAGGCCTCAGCCAGCACCATCGGTCCGTCTGCATGGGCCCAGCCTGGGAAAGGAGCAGAGCGGCCGCCAGCCTTCTCTGAGGGCACCTCGGATCATCCCCGTTGGAGTGTGTGAGTGTCCCCCGGCTCCCTCTGCCCCCCAGCTGCCGGGGACAGCACCCTTGTCCCTCGCCTTCATCGGTGTTCCCGGTTCCCCATCCCGAGCGTTCTCCCACACAGCCAATGGGGAGGTCAAAGGCCCGACAGCTGCTCTTGGCAGCTCCCATCAGGCAGTCCCAGTGGCTCTCTGCCTCGGTCTGCCTGATGTGTGGAACCCTCCCTGCCTACCCTTTTCTCCTCTTCTTCCTTCTCCCCCCTCCTCCTTTCTCCTTCTCTTCCTTCTCCTCCTTTCTCTCTCCTTTCTTCCTTCTTCCTCCTTCCTCCTCTTCCTCTCCCTTCCCACCCTTTCCACATACTGGGGGTCCCACTCACCCCACAAACTTGGAGCACCCCCAGCATTCTCAAGCAGGAAGGATTTGACCTGACCTCAAACCCTCCGGTGCCCGAGGACTCTCGGCTGGGAGGCTTCCAAAGGATCCCGACACGACGGGCCAGAGTGCCACGATGACAAGCCAGAGAGGCTCGGGGCCGGGCTGCAGCATCCACCAGCTCCAAGACCACGTGTGAGTTGCTTTTCCCCGCTAGGCCCCAATTTCCTCATCTCTAAAATGGAAAATGACAGCTTCCAGGGTGCTCTTCTCACAAGTCCCATTTTACAGATGAGGAAAGTGAGGCACAGGGAGAGGAAATGACTACCCTATATGGTAAAAATGAGGTACTAAACCCAGATGGTGGCTGGCAGATGCTCAGAATACTGAGGTGTAAGGCAAGAAAAGATGTCCGCTCTCCGTTATCCACCCCTCTCCACGAGCACGTGGGCACACTTCTGCGCACGTACCTGTGCTTTTTAAGGGACTCCCTGGGGCCTGGGGGAATGACAGAGTTGGGGGCGGCAGGAGAACAGCGGGGCTGGGAGAAGGCACCGGGCCGTTTCTGTAGTAGCTCTCAAAGGGAGGGGGCCAGAGTGCTTCCCTGCCAAGGGCCCCGGGCAGCCCCCGGCCCACCCAGGTGTTCTCCTTCCCACCATTCTCCAAATGGGGAGTGACCCAGACTGCCCCCACCCAGCTGTGAGGACCATTGGCCGGGGCTGAGGCCGAGTCAGGACCTCCTGGCACCCGGCGCTGCCACTGGGGTCCCGTCCTCCCCGGCCACTGCTCCGGCAGCTGCAGGGGAAGGGCCTGCCCCCCCTCCCTTCTCCGCCCCCCACCATGGGGCCTGGCTTGGGAAACTCCTCCACAATAGGGGATTAGGTCCAGCCCCTCCCTGGGGTGGGGATGGGGGGAGGTCCCAGTCACTGTCCTCCACCAAAGGCCCCTTCACACATTTCAAGTCCACTTAAGCAGATGTGCTGGCGGGAGCTGGGCCCCTTGACATCAAAGGCCCATCACAGCTCCCTGTCTCTGCCTGGGGACAGAGGGCAGCCCGGCCTGGCCCGGTGGCCTGGACCACAGGACAAAGGCAGGGGAGGGCCGACACGTGGAAGGCCAACTCGAGGAGGGCCGACATGGGGAAGTCCAGTCTGCTTCCCAGCCTCCGGCAGGGGCTGACCAGTGTGGAGAGTCTGGAGGCCAGGGCTCCTTGGGCAGGGAGGCAAGGGAACAGAGCGGAGCTGTCCCCCAGACCTGCCAGGGAAGAGGGCCAAAAGGAGGACATGGGGCTGCGGGGTGGGGGGGGGGGAGGAGAAGAATGAAGAGCTTGCAAAGAGCCTGAGCGCCCGGTCTCAAGGTCCCTGGGCCAGCTCAGAAGAGGCCACTCTGGGAGGACTGGATCCCAGAAAGGCCCCCTTGAGGAGACTCCAGGAGGAGCCCTGAGGGCTTGTGGGAGTTTCCCTTCCTCTTTCTGGTCCTCTCTGGGGCGACTCATGCATGGCCCAGAGCCTGGAAAGTGTTAGACTCCTAGAAAGTTAGCATCAGAACAGAGATCATGCCCAGGCTCCTTCCAGTTGGACACAGACGGTCAGAGAGGGTTGGGACGTTGGAAGAAAGAACGTTACAACTCAGAACTTAGAATGGCCAAGGTGGGAACAAGCCGGAAGCAACTCTAGACCGTAGAACAAAGCAGAGACAGGAAGAGCTTAGGACATAAGATGCCCGAGCTGAGAAGGTCCCTTTGGACAGGACCTTGGAGAGCATCATTCTACAGATGAGGTCATGGTCCAGAGGTCAAACTCCCGTGGCCATTTTTGCCCTCTGGGCAGAACTACCCAGCATGACCCCTTAGGTAAATGAGCTCAACCCTTTCCAGCCCGAGTTATTGGGTTCATTGAAAAGTGGCTCTGGGAGCAGCTAGGGGGCACAGTGGATAGAGCAGCAGCCCTGAAGTCAGGAGGACCCAAGTTCAAATCTAGTCGCAGACACTTAACACTTCCTGGCTGTGTGACCCTGGGCAAGTCACTTAACCCCAAATGCTGCAGCAAAAAAAAAAAAAAAAGAAAGAAAGAAAAATAGCTCCAGAAAGGAGAGTTATCCCAGCAGTCTTGAACTTGTGCGCTCAGACAAAATCCCCACTGGAGAAGGTGAGGCCAGGCTGGGCCCTCTGGTGTGAAAGCTCCTCACGAGGAGGCTCGGCTGAGATTGGAAGTGCTCTGGAGGGCCATTGCCTCCGTGGCTCCCGGACTGCTGCTTCCTGGTCCCAAAAAAGGAGTCGTAATCTCGGTACCATAAATAATTCACATGGAATCATTAATCTATCCACCCAGCATACGTCTGGCCTCGGGGATCTGCCTTCAATGGGAAGATGGTTAAAGTCCCTGCCACTTGCCCAGAACCAGGTACAAGGCACACTGAGCTGCGTAAAATGTGCCCGAATGACCTTCGAGAGGGCTCAAAAGCAAAGAGCCATGCAACTTGAGATGGCATTCAAGGCCCTCCATACGTTCCCATGTTCCGCCTTAGGTCCCATTCGTTCTCTGTCCCCCAGATCAGCCCCATGGCTCCTCCCCTGCCTGCCCCCCTGCCTTTGTTTCTCTCTTGCCTTGGAACCCTTCCCGATCCCTGCCAAGGAAAATCATCTGCTCCCTTCTCCAGGAAGTCCTCCCACTCCCGACATCTGTTTCGGCATACTCGGGCCCTCTGTTAATTAGCGTATTAATGGTTTTCATGGCACTGGGTGACCCTTAAGATCCTTCCCGATGCCATAGCTTAGAAACATGGGAAAAAACCCGCAGGTTTCGGTGGCCCATGAGCTGGACACATAAGACTGTTGTCTCCAAAAGAAGCATTGGCTTGGCTCTAGTAAGGAACAGTGGAGGATCCTCCAGCCCTCTAATTTTTTGTTGTCGTTGTTGTTTTTTTCTTTTTCAAACTCTTTTAAAAAATTTATTATAGCTTTTTATTTACAAGATATATGCAGGGGTAATTTTTCAGCATTGACCCTTGCAAATCCTTTTGTCCCAACTTTTCTCCTCCTTCCCCCCACCCCCTCCCCCAGACAGCAGGTTGATCAATACATGTTGAATATGTTGAAGTAAAAGTTAAATACATAATAAGGATACATGTGCAAACTGTTATTTTGCTGCACAAGAAGAATCGGACTCTGAAATAATGTGCAATTAGCTTGTGAAGGAAATCCAAAATGCAGGCGGGCAAACAGAGGGACTGGGAATTCTGTGTAGTGGTTCCTAGTCATCTCCCAGGGTTCTTTCTCTGGGTGTAGCTAATTCAGTTCATTCCTGCTCTATTGGAAATGATTTGGTTGATTTCGTTGCTGAGGATGGCCTGGTCCATCAGAACTGGTCATCATCTAGTATTGCTGTTGAAGTATATAATGATCTCCTGGTCCTGCTCACTTCACTCAGCATCAGTTCGTGTGAGTCTCTCCAGGCCTTTCTGAAATCATCCTGCTGGTCATTTCTTACAGAACAGTAATTAATATTCCATACTATTCATACACCACAATTCAGCCATTCTCCAACTGATGGGCATCCATTCAGTTTCCAGTTTCTGGCCACTACAAACAGGGCTGCCGCAAACATTCGTGCACATACAGGTCCCTTTCCCTTCTTTAGTATCTCCTTGGGGTAGAAGCCAAGTAGTAGCACGGCTGGATCAAAGGGTATGCAGAGTTTGATAGCTTTTGGGGCATAATTCCAGATTGCTCTCCAGAATGGTTAGATTCGTTCACAGCTCCACCCACAATGCATCAGTGTCCCAGTTTTCCCGCATCCCCTCCAACACTCATCATTATTTTTTCCTGTCATCTTAGCCAATCTGACAGGTGTGTAGTGGTATCTCAGAGTTGTCTTAATTTGCATTTCTCTGATTAATAATGACTTGGAGCATCTTTTCATATGACTAGAAATAGTTTCAATTTCTTCATCTGAGAATTGTCTGTTCATATCCTTTGACCATTTGTCAATTGGAGAATGGCTTGGTTTCTTATAAATTAGAGTCAAATCTCTCTCTATTTTGGAAATGAGGCCTTTATCAGAACCTTTAACTGTGAAGATGTTTTCCCAGTTTGTTGTTTCCCTTCTAAACTTGTCTGCATTACTTTTTTTTGCACAAAACTTTTCCATTTGGCATAGTCACAATTTTCTATTTTGTGATCAGTAATGATCTCTAGTTCTTCTTTGGTCATAAATTCTTTCCCCTTCCACAGGTCTGAGAGGGAAACTATCCTGTGTTCCTCTAATTTGTTTATAATCTCATTCTTTATTCCTCAGTCGTGAACCCATTTTGACCTTGTCTTGGTGTACGGTGTTAAGCGTGCAGCCCTCTAGTTTTATGGACGAGGAGACTGAGGCTCAACCATGGGAAGGAACTCGCCACGTTCTTGGGCGGCCCTAGTTGTCTCTGTGGTACAGGTGTCCATTGCTGCCAGCCTTGGAGTTGCCAGCTCCGGCTCCTTCCTCCCCTACTTGGGGCAGCCTTCTGTTCCTCTCGAGGTCTCTGACTCCCCTCAAGCCTCGGCTCAGATCCCACCTTCTGCCTTTGCAAGGTCGGCCCTCCCTCCGCTCTTCCCAGGCGTCTTCCCCCCCCCCCCCCCTTTCCTTGTCTGACTGCGCCGATGGCCGCAGCCCGCTGGGATGGTGGGAGCCCGGAGCCCGAGCACTGTCCACTCCCCCGCCTTGCCCCGGGCTCCCTGAGGGGGGGCTTTATTGCATCACTTTCTGTGAGAATGGGGGGGCTCCTCCCTAGGAGGGCGGGAAGCTCACTGTGGTGCCCGGCATGCAATAAGTGCTCAATCTGTGTTTGCCGACGGTCAGCCGGGGACAGGACCCAGACTTGAGCCTGGGTCGGTGGCCGGGCACTTCGCGGGGCGGGGATTCGTTTCTGTTATGATCATTTCATTATTGCAATGAGTTCACTCTTTTCCCCAACTTGCCATTTCCGGACCTTCTCCTCATGCAGCTCGGGGGGATGATGACCCCCAAATTATGGAGGAGGAAATTGAAGGAGGGAGGGCATTGCCCCAAATCACGTGACCTCTGCTGGGCCTCGTGGATGCCCCCAAGCTCCCTCGGTGTGGCAGCCCCTGCTGCAGAGCCAGGCCCCGTTGGGGGTTGAGGGCCTGAGTTCTTAGTCTGGGGGGGGGTGTGGGAAGGGCAATGGGAGGGGACGGGGGAGAGGCGGTACTGGGCGGGAAGAGAGGGCCATCCGACAGCTGCCTCCCTCCCCCAGTGGCCGGCAGATGCCGGGGTGGGTAGGAGGGAGCCAGCGGAGGGGCGGGAGGGGGTCTCAACAGGGAGAGGGCCAGCGGGCAGGAGCATGGAGCGGAAGTTGAGAGTCTGAGGCAAATGGATTTCAAGGCCCTGTTAAGTGGAAAGGCCTCCAGGAAACAAGGCAGAGAGAGGCCCCTGTCTTTGGGGGGGGGGAGGTGGGGAGAGAAAAGCTGCCCACATTTTGTCTGAGTCACTGAAGGGGGATGGGGTGGGGGGCGCAGCTGGGCCTGGGGGGGGAGGGGAGTGCACAGGCCTGGAAGGCTACTTGTCCTAAATTTCCTAACTAGGGAGAATATCATCCTGCTTCTTGGAAGGTGCACATGGCTCTAGAGAAATGGCCACCTGCCCCGCCAGCACCCTAAATGTTACTAGCCCCACCCCGGCTGCCCCACAAGAAAGGCCAGCCAGCCAGGGACTCGGAGCTGTCCCCTGGCCCAGCCTCTGTTTCCCCATTTGTAAAGTTCTGGGTCTTCGGCAGCCCTCCAGAGGCACATGTGTGAATACCCTGGGCAAAGGCGAAGTAGTCCTCTGGGCTCAGAGCCGGCCCAGCCGGGAGGGCCCCAGGGACCCGGAGCAGAGTGCGGGATGCTTTGGGGGGTTTGGCCCCTGCCCCGGCCCTCCAGGGACTTTTCAGGCAACAGCCCCGGGGGTGTGAATACTCTCCTCAGCATTTCCCGGGGTGCTCCTCTAGGGGGCACTCTAAGTGTCTCCGACTATACCAGGCTTTCTTAGGGGACTGCTGCAGCCATTGCTCCCTTCTCCGGGGGATTCTGTCCGTGGCCATTGGACACACTCATACAATGGTGAATGACTAGATTCCAAGGAGGGGAAGGAAGATCCTGAAGTGGGGGGTGTTCCTATTGGACGGGGATAGGATGGGGGGGAGGGAGGGCTGACCCAGGCCAGAGGTTGAACCAGAGTACTGCAGGCCCCCTCTCTCCCTGAATGGAGAACTACAGAGGCCGTTCACCCAGACCTCCCCCTTCTCATCGTCTGCCCTGCTTCGCGGCCTTCTCTTGGTCTCACGTGCAGGCAGGACCCTTCCCCTGGCCGGGGAGGCCCCTGGGGTGCACAGTGCCCTACTCCTTCCTCCATCCTCTGTGCCCTCACCAAGCCCTCGGTGCTTCCCCACCGCCTCCCAAGGCGCCCCCCATCCCCAGCTCCAAACCAGCAAAAACTCTTCCTCCGCCCGTCTGTCCCTGGAGCCATCGGCCTCTCTCTGTCCTCCCTTTTGTGGCTGAACTGGAGAAAGCTGCCCACAACCGCTGCTTCCACCTCCTCCTCCCGCTCTCTCTTTAATCCCCTACAATCCGGCTTCCGCCCTCCCCCTTCCACCAAAATGGCCCTCTCCCAGTTACACGGCCCTCTCCGAGTCACTGAGGGACTCTTCATTGTCAAATGGGCAGCCCTTCCTCAGCACCCTGTGACCCCCCTCTCCACCATCCTGGACGCTGGATCAGCCTCCTTCTTGATCCCTTCTCTTTAGCTTTTCAGGACACCCCCTTTCTTGGAGCCGGCCTCCCAGGCTCCGGCTATTCCTTCTCAAGCTCCTCCATTGGATCTTAAGCTAAGTGGCCCCCCAGGCTCTATCCTGGTCCTTGGTCTCCCTTCTTTTAGCTCCTATCAGTTCCAGTGGATTAAATGATGATCTCTGTGCAAATGATTCCCAGATCCAACCCCTCCCCTAACTCCAGTCTCCAGCCGCCTATTGGAAACCCTAAATGGGATGGCTCACTGGCCGAGGAACTCAAGGGTCCAACACCGAACTCGTCATCTCCCCCCCACCCCTTTCCCTATTTCCTACCGTCCTATTAGCACACAGGGCATTCTCCCAGTCCAGCATCTGCCAAGCTGGGAGTCCTCCTCCTCCTTCCCCCCTTTCCTCCACCCCGCTGTATTTCTCCTTATCTCTCTGTCTGTCTCCAACTCTCTCTGTCTCTCCCTTTGTCTCCCTACATCCTGTCTCTGTCTATCTCTTCTCTGTCTACATCTCCATTTCTGTCTGGGTGTCTCTGTCTCTCCCTCTTCCCCCTCCAATAGCCAATATGGCACCGAGGTTTCTCCATTGCCCCTTCCCAGCATCCCTGCCGGGTCCCTGCCGCCCCTGGTACAGACCCTCATCATCCGCCACCTGGTGATAGCTGCTAGTGGGGGTGGGGAATGTCTGCCCCAATTCTCCCCTAACTCCAGTCCCTCCCCCACGGGGCCCCCAAAGCAATCCTCCTTAAATACAGCTCCAGCCGTGCCACCCACCTCCCCCGCTGGACTCAGTTGTGCCCTGTCACCTCCAAGATCAGATAGAAAAGCTTGGCTTTGACATCCCAAGACTTTCCTGACTGCAGTTCCCTCCAGCTTCCCAGTTTTCTTACACCATCCCCCTTCCCTAGCACAGACACACACACACACACACACACACACACACACACACACACACTCACACACACACATGCACACACACATTGCCAATGACTGTGCTCTCCTGGCTGTTCCTCACCCAGGGCCAAGATACTCCATCTCCAGGTTCTGGGCATTTTCCTTGCTCTCCCTCCCCTACCTTCTGGCCTCTCTATGAGACACTTTACCTAATGCTCCTTAATTGTAGCAACTCCCTTCTCCTTCTCCTTTTTCCCCCTGAGGCAACTGGGGCTAGGTGACTTGCCCAGGGTCACGCTCTAGAAAGTATTAAGTGTCTGAGGCCAGATTCAAACTCAGGTCCTCCTGACTGCAGGACCAGCGCTCTAACCACTGTGCCACCCAGCTGCCCCAGCATCTCCCTTCTAAGATGGCCTCCAATCACCCCCTTATGTTATGAGCTCCTGGGTGGCAGGAAATGGCACAGCCTTCCCTTGTTTCCTCGGAGCTTAGCGTCGTGCCCGGCACGCGGGCAAGCTTAACAAAGCCCAGTGGCTCAGCCTGCACCCTTGGGATCCCGAGGGAGCCTCAGATCCCGTAGCCCACGTTCAAGAGATTTCGAATCTTCAAGATTTACAAGTGCAAAGGCCTTAAGCGTTGGAGGGATTTAACATGGTGGTGACAGAGGGCCACGGCGGGGAGGAGCCCAGGCCTTCCTAGTCTAGAACATCCATGTTGGAGCAGGGAGGGACCTCGGCACATGGCACCTCGAATATGAGATCTTCAGGCTCCCGTGAGCCAATCCTTGCTTCCTACATGGACAAAAAGATGGCCACCTCCAAGGCCACCACATGAACTGCCTCCCAGGTCTTCCAGTTCCTGGGCCGGCGGTGATTTTGGCAGGCACTCCTGGCAAGATACCCCACTGGCCTTGGCCGGCACCAGTCCGTTTCCTTCTTGGGTGAGACGCACAGACTGAGGACTCGAGGCCCCCCTGGGGGGGGCGGGGGGTCTGGGGCTCTCTGTGCTACCTGAGGGGACTCTGCTGGGCCCCCCATTTCTGGGAGCCCGGCTGTGGCAGGGGAGGAAGCGGTGCCCCGCCGGTCCCAGCAGCCGGCTCCCGCCCTCCACCGCCTCCCTCGCCGGGCCGTGACGGGCCCGGCCTTCCCCGAGCCGGCGGGCCGGGCTGCTGGGGCCCGTGGCCAGCTGCATTAGCAAATGTGTTTGTGGTTATGGGCCGCTCCCGAAAGCAGAGCAGCACTGGGGAAATTGAAGCCATACCGGGGCTCTGGTTCACAGCCCCGGCTGGGGAAATAAGAACCAGGCCAGACCTCTGGCCCTTGGCCTCCCCCCTCCCGCTTCCAGACTCGGAGCCCCCGCCCGAGGCACAGGGGAAAGGAGGCCGGATCTCACTGCCCAACCCGTCCTGAGAGGAGCTGACCACCTCTCAGTGGGGATGGGGGGGACGCCCCAACCTGGCCACACCAGACACTCCAAGATCTGCACAGTCCAATTCCCCTCCCCCTCCTCCCTCCCCCCACTGGTTAGGAAGCCTTAGGTGGGACCCAGAGCTCTCCTTATGGGCCAAATTCAAGAGGAGGAAGAAATCCACAAAGTGCCGGGCTCAGAGATGCCCTACACGTCCCCCAGACCCACGGGGGCCCCAGAAAGGTAGGGGGAGGGGATTATAAACCTGGTGGCACCCAGGGCAGAGCCCGTATCTCTTACCCTGCTCAAGCTATCCCAGCCATCAATGGGCTGGGTGGGAGTGGGGACATGGAAGAAAGGGGAGGACACCATGGCTGGGGGGATGGGGACTTCAAGGGGAGCAGGGAAAGAAGAAGATCACAGGGAATTCTGGGATAGGGTGGCCAGACCGCCCGTGCCTGCACAGAGCCTGCCTGGGACTCCGGGCACGGGCCCCGGAGCTTTCCGTGCCAGTGGGGGCCGTTAGGAGGAGCTTGGGGCAAGCAGCCACGGACGGCTGTGACCGGAGCAAGGCTCTCCTGACCAGGAGCCACTAGCCCCAGTGCATCCCCAGCCGCTTCCTCTCTACTCCCACTTCCTCCCTTTGTGGGTTAATCTTCCCTAGGCCCTGGCTTCCCAAAGATAACAGGGGGAACTGGGAGACCATTCACTCCCAGCCCCCCTTTAAGTGGAAAGCCTGGGGCCCAGAGAGGGGAGGGGGCTCCTGCAGAGAGCCACAAGGGGCAAGCGGCTGGTCAGAAAGGGAAGGGGCTTCCAGATCTTTCCTTCAAGATGCAGCTCAGATGCCACCTTCCACAGGAAGCCTTTCTCAGCCTCCTCCGGGACACGTCTCGGGCCCTTCCCTTGGAGTCGAAGCCCTGGGTGCGGGCAGCTGGGGGCATATGGCCTCCCCGACTCACCAGGGGAGCTCTGTGCAGCCGCGCCTCCCGGCCTCTGAGCCCCTCCCGCGCCCCCGGAGCCGCCTCTGCGCAGTCAGTGCTCTGGCTATATTCTGAGTGCCCTAGTTCTGAAGAGCTTACGTGTACCCCCCTCTCTATCAGGAGGGGCAGGCTGTTCCGCGCCCCCTGCTCACAGAAGCGGCACTCGCACAGTTTCTGTGCTGGGAGATGGCGTCGGCCGGCAGCCCTCGTGCGGGCACCACCCGGAGGTCGGGCTGGGACCACTCACTCCCCACCGCCACCGAATGATGAGAACATCGGCCCGGCCGGGCCCCCCCGACGGAGCGACTCCACTTGTTCCCCGCCACCCAGAGGAACCGGGAAAGCCTTTGCCCACCTGCTCCACGGGCCCCCTTCCCGGGGGCCGGTCACCACCTGCAGGGAGTCCCGGGGTGGCGGATGGCCCCCCCCACATGAAACTTTCTTGGAGAGCCGGGTACCTGCGCTGTGGGAGAGCATGAGAGGGCAGGGGTCAGTCCAGGGCGGGGGGGGGGGGGGTGCTTGCAGAAGGGGCAACTTTAGGTGACACTCGAAAGAAATCATTGCCAATGGCTTCCAGAGTGTGTAGAAGGCGTGAGGAACTGGAAAGGCAGGAAGAGGGCGACTGACAAAGGTCTTGGAGGCCCAACAGACATTTCATATCTTAGATTTCTGCTCCTGGAGGCAAAAGGGAGTCATAGGAGTTTATTGAGTAGGGGAGGGAAGGGGAGTGACAGGATGAGACTTGTACTTTGGAAAGATCCCTGTAGTGTCTGGAGGATGGACTGGAACGGGGGAGAGACGTGACCCAGGCGGAGCCCCACCTCTTGCCCCGTGGCTGTCACACTATTTGATTCCATTATCTGGGTACCAAGCGAGGGGAACCCACGGCGGTGCTGGGCCGGGGCCGAGGGGACTGGAGCCTCCCACTTGAAAGTGACAAGCCTTAGCAACAGCTTGGATGGGCTTGGGGAGGGAGGGAGGGAGAGAAAGAGAGACAGAGACAGAGAAACAGAGAGAGCAGAGAGAGAGGGAGAGAGAGAGAGAGAACAAGCCAGAGCACGCCACAGAGAGGAAGAGAATAAATGTGCCCGACAGAGCCAGAAAGAGCCAGAGGAGCTGAAGAAGTTTGATGGTGGAGCCCCAATGGCTGACAAATGGTGCTGCCTTACAGGGAGAGGAAGGATGTGAGGGAGAGGGGCAGCCGGGGACTGGCTGGGCGGGAGCCGTCTCTAGGGCCCCCCGCTGGAGCTGGGCCCACCGGGGGGCAGGACAGAGCTCAGGGCCGGATGGGTCGCTCTGAGAACCGGCAGCAAAGGGGATCGTTGAATCTGGGGGAGCGAATATGATCCCTCACTGAGATTCAGAGAATTTAAACCATTCCCCCAGTAGGCATTTATGAAGCCCTAATGTGTGCCAGATGTCGAGGACCCAAAGCCCAGATTCAGTAGCCCCTTCTCCAAGGAGGGGCAGCTGGGGGTGGGGCACAGGGGACAGACTACCAGGCCTGGACTCTAGAAGATCTGAGTTCAAATCCAGCTCCAGCCACCTACTAGCTGTGTGACACTGGGCAAGTCATTTAACCCTGATTGCCTCCCGCCCTCCCCCTTGCCCCCCAAAAATGAGCTGGAGAAGGCAATAGCCAAGCGCTCCAATATCTTTACCACAAAGGCCCAAATGGTGTCTCGGAGTCAGCCATGACCGAAAAGACTGAAGGACCACAAGCCCCCAAAGGGCTTCCCTTCCCTCGGAGGAGACAGTGGGTGTGCAAATGGCGCATCAATAATATGGTCAAAATAAAGGCCAAGAAATTCAAGGGGAGGGCACCGGCAGCTGAACTAGAGGAGATCAGGAATCAATTCATTTAGAACAGAGGCTCCAAGGAAGCCAGGGATGCTGAGGGAAGGAGCACTAGCCAGAGAACGGGGGTGTGCAAAGGCATGGTGATGGGAAACCGATTGGAGCGTGGGAGTTTGGATGAAAAGACCAGTCTGGCCAGATCAGAGAGTGCTCCACCAGACATAACGTGGGACCATACAGCTAGCAACTTAGGCTGGAGTCTAACTGTGTGACTCTAGACATGGCACCTCACCCCAATTGCCCTGTAAAAAAACTAAGAAAAAGTCTCCAGGGCCACATGGATTCCCAAGTGAATCCCACCAAACAACTATGGAACAATTAACCACAATGCTCTGTTTTAGAAAACAGGCGTCCAGAGAGAGAACTTTGGAATCCGAATGCAGATGGAGGCAGATGATTTTCCTTTTTTTCCCTTTCTCGTCATTTTCCCTTTTTGTTCTGACCCTTCTTTCACAACACAACTGATGTGGAAATGTGTTCAATATAATTGTACATGTATAACCCACATTGGATTGCTTGCCGCCTTGGGGAGGGAGAAGGACAGAGGGGAGGGAGAAAAAATCGAAAATCAAAATCTTACAAAAGTAAACGTTGAAAACTCTCTCTACATGTAACTTAAAAAATACTATTAAGCTTGAGGGAAAGGATTTTGTTGTCAGGTATATAGAATTTACATAGGTATATTCTTAATTTAAATTTTAAAAATTATTACAAATAAAAAAGGAAAATAGGCAAAGAAGGAGTCCCACCAAATTCTTTTTTACAACACAGATCTGGTGCTGAAACCTAGGCCAGGGAGAGCAAAAACAGAGAAAGAAAAACTATAGGCTGATTTCCCTAATGAATATTGATGCCAAATTTTTAAATAAAACACTAGCAAAGAGATTAAAGCAATATATCACAAAGATCATACACTACGACCGAGTGGGATTTATACTGGGAACGCCAAGCTGGTTCAATATTAGGAAAGCTATCGGCATAATTGATCACATCAATAACAAACCCACCAGAAATCCTATGATTATCTCAAAAGATGCAGAAAAGGCCTAAGAAAATAGAGCCCCCATTCTTCCTAAAAGCATAAGAATAAATGGAGCTTGCTCTAAACGGATAAGTAGTATCTATCTAAAATCATCAGCAAACCTCTGTAATGGGGATAAGCTAGAAGCCTTCCCAATAAGATCGCGGGGGAAGTAAGGATGCTGAGCCAATATAATAAAAATGACAATTCCACCTAAATTAATTTACTCAGCCAGTCCTATACCGATCAAATTACCAACAATTTTTTAAAGAATTAGAAAACAAATAACAAAAATTAAAAAAAAACAAATCTGAAAGAACAAAAACTCAAGAATATCAAGTGAATCGATGAAAAAAAATGTAAAGGAAAATGGTCTAGCTGTACCAGTTCTCAGAATTTCAAAGCATCAAGACAAGGTGGTACTGACTAAGAAATAAGGTGATGGATCCATGCAATAGATTAGGTACTCGATGCACATAGTAAATGACCATCTAATGTTTGAGAAACACAAAAGATCCAAACTTATTTGACAACAATTACTTATACTGTGACATATTTAACATGTCTAGGACTGCTTGCCATCTGGGGGAGGGGGTGGAGGGAGGGAGGGGAAAAGCCGGAACAGAAGTGAGTGCAAGGGATAATGTTGTATAAAATTACCCTGGCATGGGCTCTGTCAATAAAAGGTTATAATAAAAAAATAAAAAATAAAAAAAATTACTGAAAAAAACCTGGAAAGCAGTTTGGCAAAGACTAGGTATACATCAGCATCTCATGTCCTATATCCCAAGATATGGTCAAGATGGGTATATGATTTAGACAAAGGGTGATACCATAAGTAATTTAGGGGAGGCTGGCATACTGTCAGAATTATAGATGAGGGAAGAATTTACGAGCAAATAAAAGATACGGTCATAAGAAGTAAAATGGATCATTTTGATTACTTGAAATTAAAAAGCTTTCGCACAAGCCAAAATTTGAAAGAAAGTAGGAGATGGGGGAGGAGAGGGTGGGAATTTACAGCAAGTTTCTTTGAGAAAGGTCTTATTTCTCAAATATATAGAGAAGCGAATCCAAATTTTTTAGTCTATGAGTCATTTCCCAATTGATAAATGTGATCAAAGCATATGAATAGTCAATTTTCCCAAACAAAGCTATCATCTATAATCATGTGAAAAATACTCTAAATCACTCTCAATTAGAGAAATGCAAATCAAAACCATCTGAAGATACGATCTCACACCTATCAGGTTTGCTAAAATGAAAAAAAAAGTGACAAATGTAGGAGGAGATGTGAAAAAAACAGGACACTGACGCACTGCCGGCGGAGCTGTGAACCGGTCCGACCATTCTGGAAAATCATTTGGAACTAGGCCCAAAGGACAATCAAACTGGGAAATCCCCATTGACCCAGCAAGATCACTACTAGGTCTGTTTCCCAGAGAGATTTTAGAAAAAGAGGAAAAGGAACTAGATGTACAAAAATATTTATAGCAGCTCTTTTTGCGGCAGCAAAGAATTGGGATTTAGGGGAATGCCCATCAATCGGGGGATGGCCGAATAAATTGTGGCATATGATTGTGAAGGATTGCTATTGTTCTATAAGAAATGATGAGCGGGTTGGTTTCCAAAATACTTGGAAAGACTTCCGTGAACTGGTGTAGAGTGAAGCGAGCAGAAACACAACATTGTAGACGGTAACAACAAGGTTGTATCAACCATGAGAGACTTAGGACTTATTCCCAAGTGGATTGGCGTCTTTTGCTCTCGAAGAAGACCAAAATGACATCATTATGTCAGTCAAGTTATTGTGGGTGACTGTAGTAGGTCAGACCAATACGAGTTTGGAGTGCTCTGCCACAGATTGGACACAAATAATCCCTGTGAACATTTGGGGTGGACTCTCTAACTGGGGGCTCTCTCAGTTCTTCTGAGCTAATTCTGCTTTGCTCATAGAACGCAGCACCTCCTCTGATGAGGGCACGCCATGCTGGGCAGTCCTGTGCTAGTGTCTCCTATGTCTCCCTATCAATTTCAAAGTTTTTGAGATAGACCCGGACATCCTCGTCCTTGTCTTTGTATCGCTTTTTCTGACCGCTTACCCTGTGTGAGTTCTCCAGAAGACAGCATTTTTGGCGAGTGAATGTTTGGCGTTCAACCAAGGTGGCTGCCCTATGGGAACTGAGCTCTCTACGATCAAATTTGAGAGGATCATCTATATCAGGGAGTCCCCTATATCAGGGGGTGTACCTATATCAGGAACCCCAATGGTCACCTGCTACGGAAGACTTCTGCATCTCATATAATGATCCAAGACAGTTTTAAAGGACTTAAGAAAAGTGTTCTCTACCTCCAGAGAAAAACCTGATGGAGTCGGAATATAGATTGAGGCATATTTTTGTTCTTGAATAGTGTTTTACTTTTCCAAATATATGTCTAGTTTTCAACCTTCGTTTTTGTAAGACTTGGTGTTCCAAATGCTTCTCCCTCCATTCCCTTACCTACCTGTCCAAGACTGATAGAGGTTAAATATCTGCAATTTTTAACCATGTTTTCCTATTTGTCAGGTTGTGCAAGAAAAATCAGATTAATAATCCTGTGATGAAGAGAGTTACCTCTACCAGAGAGAGGAGTGTGGGAACTCAGTGTGGACCACAACATAACATTTTCATGCTTTCTGTTGTTGTTCACTCACATTTTGTTTTCTTTCACAGTTTTTTTTCCTTTCTTGATCTGATTTTTCTTGTGCAGCAAGATAACTATAAATATGTACATTTATACCATATATATAAATATATATTTAGTATATATTTATATAATATAAAATATATAAAACTCTACACATATTGGATTTAACATATATTTCTACCATGTTTAACACATATTGGATTACTCTCCATCTAGAGGAGGGCGTGGGGGGGAAGGAGGGGAAAATTTGGAACACAAGGTTTTTCAAGAGTCAATGTTGAACAATTACCCATGGATATGTTTTCTGAATAAAAGCTTTAATAAAAAAAAGAGAGAGAGAGAAAGAAATCAGATCAAAAGGGAAAAACAACACCAGGAGCAAGAAAAAAAAAAGAAAACAAACAATAACCAAAAAAAGGTAAAAATACTACAAAGCATATTTTTAAAATGTTCTTAGTTTTTCTCATCTTTTTAATTTTTCTTTTGCAATACGGCTAATATGGAAATATATGTTACCTGACTTCACGTGTATAATTGATATAAAATTGCTTGATCTCTCAGGGTGGGAGGAGAGAAACAAAAGGAGGGAGGGAATTTGGAACGCAAAATTTTTTTGAAATGAACGTTAAAAATTGTTTTCACGTGTAATTGAAAAAGTCAAATATAAAATTTTCCCACATATTTTTTACATATAATTGAGAAAAATAAAATTTTAAAAAAGAACGAAAAATAAAAAGCTTTAGTAAAGAAAAAAAGAGCGGATGCTCCCTGAGGACAGTGGCTGGGATGGGGAAAGAGGGGAGGCAGGGCCCAGTTTATACGGTTTCATTGCTGCCTACCACTGGGCCTAGTCCCAGGGCCTGTACAATCAGTTCCCTTTCCTATGGTGCCCTATGGTGGAAGGAAGCCTGGCTCTGGAGTCAGAGCACAAATAGGGAAGCTGAGGCCTGGTGAGGAGCAAGTGCTGGTCGGGGTTGGGGGGGTGAGAGTGCTTAGAATGCCCAGTCTAGCTCTTCTTCCATCGTGTCGAGGCGGTAAATGTTTATCGATTGAGCACAGACTGCTTACAGAGCTCCTGAGTGGAGGAGGCCTTTTGAGCTCAGTCCACCCCACCACCCACT
The DNA here is from genome assembly GCF_902635505.1 of Sarcophilus harrisii. Classification (NCBI taxonomy): domain Eukaryota; kingdom Metazoa; phylum Chordata; class Mammalia; order Dasyuromorphia; family Dasyuridae; genus Sarcophilus; species Sarcophilus harrisii. The sequence continues at coordinate 81,164,914 of NC_045432.1, read as the reverse complement.
GTGTCTTCCATACTTCCCCGTCCCTAGTTGCTGGGAAGCTAGGCCCGAGGCTCATTTTCTGCCCCCCTCCCCCGCCACCCCCCCGCAGTTGGAGCCAAGTTCGGCTAACCCCGGGCTTGACTTTGCTTCCTTTCCAAACGGCAGCAAGGGGAGTTGGGGGTGTACGTTGGAGGTTGAGGAGAGGCCAGAGGTGTGGGGCCGGGATCCAGGCCTTCTGGGCACCCTTATCTGTGTGGGTCCTGGGGAGCCGGGGAGCCGGCTGGGAACGGGTGGGGGTGGGGAGCGGCACCTCGGCTGACCCGGGCCTGGCTCGGACCCAGGGTATGAGGGGGCTCCGTCCTGTGGCTGGAAACTGGAATTCCTGGGTGTTTCAAGTATCTGCGATACTGTAATGATAGGGTTTGGGAAAGCCATTCCCCGGGAGGCAGGGGCTGGCTCTGTGGGATGAGTCACCGCAGGGCTGAGTCACAGGGCAGCAGCCGGGGCTTCCAAGGGGTGAGCGTTTACCGGGCTCCTCTCGGCTCTGCCAATGAGCGGGGCCCCCAAAGATGAGAAGCAGGAACTTCGTGGGAGGTCCAACGGGGGACCCAGGCTAGGAAAGCAGGAAAGGGAGGAGGGCTGGTCCTGAGATAGGAGGGAGCGCCAGCGAAAGAGGCCGTCTTCTGCTGGCTGACCCCCTCGCCCTAGAGCAGGGGGCACTAGCTGACTCTGGGAGAGGAGGCCAGACTGGGGATCAGCTGTTTTCTTGGGGATAAGATTTCCTGCCTTTAACCCAAGAACGGTTCGAGCGCCCCTGGACACGTTCAGTTTTCTTTCAGGTCACCTGAAGGGGGAGAGGGTTCATCCTGGCCCGGGCCGGGTTCGAGAAGGGGTCTAGCACAGCCCAGACAGGGTGAGGGCTCCCCCTCCGAAGGGTGGAGCAAAGCTGGAGAGCAGGTGCTAGATGTGCGCTCCAGGGGGATGGCCAGGGGCTCATGAGGAGACCTCTGGATCTGGATCCACAAGACCTGGCTTTGAACCCTGGCTCTGTCACTGACTACCACGTGATCGACTCTGGACAAGCTGCTCTTTCGTGGCTCTCTTCTCCCTCCTTTACAAAACACGAGGGGCCTAAACTAGCCCAATTCTAAGGTTGCCTCTAGCCCCGAAGGCCTTGAGGCCAGGATGGAGAGAGGCTCGGGGGCCCTGGAGATCAGGGCAAGCAGGAGGCCAAATCACCCCTGGAAACCTGCAAAGGGATGGCTCCAAAGACCTCCGGGGTCCAGGACTCCCCAGGGCAGGAGGGTTCAGAGGCCACAGAAAACCTGGTTATTGCCAGAAGAGAGTGAGAAGGGGACAGAGGACCCACCGGTGGGTGGGAATCTTGGCAAAGGGGTTTCGACACAAGAAAGGGGGCAACCCCCCCCCCCAGCCTGCCTGGCTGGCCTAGAGGGCGGCTGGCCTTTCGGGGGCAGGAGCTGCCGGTGTTTGGGTCCCAAGGGAGGCTTCCTCTGACTTCAGCTGTTATCTTGCCCCGGAAACAAGTGATGGTCATCTTGAAGAAGTCCTTCCTGATGCCCTTTAATGCCAGAGCCTTCCCTCTGAAACAGCCTCCATTTCTCCCATCTCTGATTTCCTGCTTGTTTCCATGTTGTCTCCCTACCAGAGTGGGAACTTCTTGGGGGCAAGACCGGCTTTTGCCCTTCTTCATCACCCCAGTGCTTAATGATTCCTGGCACACAGTAGGCGCTTCCCAAACAATCACTGCCTAATGAAAGGTCCCAGTCTGCTCACCCACCTCCTGGACGTGAGATCCCAACATTACTGTACAAGCCCTGTGGGAGGTCAGATGGAAAGGGAGGCCGCCCCAAGTCCTGGAAGCCCGTGGCAATCCCAGAACTTGCCTGCTCAGCAGGAGCCGCAGGAAGTGGCTGCCACCGCTGCCCGGCACCTCCAGGGTCCGGAACTTCAAAGGCCAAAAAGCGCCCACATGGAACATCCTGGGCCGGGGCCAGCCGGGACCGCATGGCCAAGACCACGGATGCTTCCCTGGGCTCCCATCTCCGGGCCTTGGAGAGCTGGGCAAGGCTGCAAGGAAGGGAGAGTGGAGACGGGGACAGGGCTTGGGTTTTGTTTTTCCTCTCAGGCAGAAATGAGTTCATGTTTTGTCTAATCTAAACTGTCAAGCAAGCGAAAAAGAAGGAGAGAGACAGGAGGAGAGGGAGGGAGAGAGAGCAAGAGAGGGAAGAAGAGAGGGAAAGAGACAGGCAGAGACACAGAGAAAGAAAGGAAGAGAGAGAGAGAGAGAGAAGAGAGAAAGGAGGGGGAGACAGAGAGAGAGGAAAGAGAGAGAAGGAAAGAGAAAGGAGAGAGAAAGAGGGAGAGGAGAGATAAGATACCAAGAGACAGTGATAGAGACAGTCACACACACAGATACAGAGAGAGAAAGAGGAAGAGAGGAGAGAGAGAGAGAGAAAGAAAAAAGAGACAGAGAGAGAGAAAGAATAAAAATCTGCCAACCACATGTTCCCTTCCATTCCGAGACAAACCAAAGGAAAAATGGCAAGGGAACCGCAGAACAAGGGTTTTCTTCGCCCCAGGACAGCCCTTGTGCTCTCTGCTCTCCTCGGGACTTCCTCTTCCCAATTTGGTCCCTGTGGTCAGTTGCCGGGCCTGGACTTTACCTGCCCCCAAGCTGGGGGTCCCTCCTGGGTCCAGAGGCTTTGGGAACTCTCCCTGAAGGGGTGCTGGGCCAGCCAGCAGAACGGGCAGGGAGGGGTTAAAGGGTGGGTGATTGGGAAGGACTTTGCCCTGAGCTCTGGTGGGAATGGAGCCCAGACCAGCCTGGGATTCTAGCTCTTCCCATCCACGTCCTCCCCCAAGATCAGCCTCCAGCCGAAGAGAACCTGGGCTGGGGCAGGGGAGAGAGGGCCCCAGCCCGCGGGTCATTGCCTCACCTGCAAGAAGCTTGGTTTTTGGCTTCCACGAAACCAGCCGGGGAGGCGGGAAAACTGGGAAGATGGGCTGGCCCACAGCCCAGCCTTCTGCTTAGCCCCTCCTCACCCCGGACTCCCACCCTCTTCCTCCCCTGCCTCCTCTCCAGCTCCCAGCTGTGATAGGACTTCCAGCCTTGGAACGTGGGGGGAGGAGGGGGCGAGGGGGAGCACACTTCATCTGCCATGTTGATCAAGAAAGAACAAGGCCCCACGGGAACGTCCAACCCAGAATTCTCGACCGGCCACAACCAGCCCCCTCCCTCAGCTCTCAATTTGTCCCAAACTGGGCCAAAGGAGACGGGCTCCTCGGCACGACGGTATCACACAGCCTAGAATGGCATAACGGAGAATGCACCGGATTTGGGGTCCCAGATCCAGGGGCAAAGTCTAGCTCTGGCACTTTCTACATATGTAGTCTCCGGTAAACCGTATCCCATCCCAAACGTGACCCCTCCCAACTCTGATTTCCTCTACTCCAAAATTTCTGTCCTTTTCAAGGTTTCCCCGCCGCCCCCCCCCCCCCGTCAAATGGTGGAAGTGGCGGTTTAATCGTGGTGGATGAGCTGCCTTCCAGATCCATTTCGAGGCCCCTCAGGTGTCTACCCGAAAGGGGTAGAGTGAGAACAAGAGCTTTGTGGCACTTCCTGCCGGGCGGGTCCATGGGGTTAGAGGGTGATGGGCTACCAACCCTGGGCCCTTTCCTCAGGACCCCCTACCAAGGGGAAGGGGAAGAGTCCACGGACTGGCCCCAGCTGTTCCTGGGAGGTTGGGGTCCCGGTGTCAGGAAGCCGTGAAGATGAGCCAGTGGCCTGGCCTGGCCAGGCTGTGTAATGAGACCCAGCTGTGAGGAGGAAAAGGGAGAGGCGGAGGAGGAGGAAGAATTGGAGACAGGAGCTAGAGGAGGGGGGATGAGGAAGAAGCAAAAGGGAGGAGGAAGAGGAGGAGGAGCAGCGGAAGAGGAGCATGAGGAGGAAGAGCAAGAAAAGAGGAGGAGGAGAAGGAGGAGGAGGAGGAGGAAGGAGAAAACAAGGGGAGGAGGACGAGGGAGAGGGAGAGGAAGAGGGGGAGAGCTCCTTTATCTGCTCCCCCACGGCTCCACAGACCATGTTCTCAGGGCCTAGCCGAGGGTTTTAATTTATGTTGGATAAACAATATGGGATTGTGAAGGCCAAGAAGCTCTAATTATTCCCTCGGGCTTGTGTTTCCTTAGAGGAAATGAATGGAGCATGGCATTGGCAGCCATGGTGGTGGATAGAGAAACCTTGGAACGCAGGAGAGCGAATGCAAAGTCAGGACTGGCCTGCCTTCGAGGTCCTGGATCCAGCTTCCTCGTTCGACAGATGAGGAACCGAGGCGCAGGGAAATGGAGTCACTTGTCCGGGATCACACAGAAGTGAAATCTGAACTCACTCTCCTTCCTCCAGATCCAGCCCGTTGGCTCGACCTACTCTGGGAGCAGAAGCCCAAGGTGAGCTCCCACTAGGGCTGTGGGCAAGGAGGGAGGAGCCGCCTCCAAGGTCCCTCAGACCAAAGACATCCAAAGGCCAGCACGAGGTCTGCGAACGGTCGGGCAAGGGAACAGAGCCCATCAACAGACAAGTGAGAGGACGTAGGCTGCCCCCTTTTCTCCCTCTCCCTCTGCTTAGTAGCAATAGTTAAGGGGATGGCCGAGGCTCGTAGCCAGTGTGTTAGTCCTGACGAGGAGCCAGGCAAGGGCCGAAGGGACCTTCTGCGCCCACGTGCTAGGCCCCTGAGCTGAGGGAAGAAGGGAAGGCTCGGGAACAGGGAACTCTTGTTGGCTGGAGGAGCTGAGCAAGGCCTGGGCGGGAGTTTCCGTCCCAGGTGATGGCAGGCCCCAATAAAGCTTCTGGAGTCTGTGTCAACTGAGGCAGAGAAAATAGATATGGCAGAATGTGGCCATGGACAGGATGATCTCACTCTGAATCCCAGTGGGGCAGCTCCTCCGGGACTGTCCCCACCCCCATCCTTTTGTGCTCTCAGGTACACACAGATAAGAAGTCTTCTGCTTTTAAGGATCCATACACTGGTAGGTTCCACAATCCTCCCGTGTGCCTATGTTGTGTCTAACTTCTTTTTATGCTAGGTAGATGCATCTGTCCTAAATTCAAGGGCTGTGGCCCATTCCAGTTTCTCCTTGAGGACCCTACCATAGTCAATCTATACACTCAACCGAGGGCAAAGTTCTGAACCGTGAGGGGGCTGCCCACTTTCCTCAGTTACGAATTGAGGATCAGACTAGCCTAGTACCCAGGACCCCTCTCTTTTTAAGATTTTAAGATTTTCCACTCAAGGTGAATCAATGAAATCAATTAGGTAGACAATATACAGAAATAAATGATCGTGGTCATCTGATGTCTGAGAAACTCAAAGATCCAAGCTCCGGGGACAAGGATTCGCTGTTTGGCCAAAATCGGTAGGAAAACTGGAAAGCAGTCTGACAGATGTCGGGCGCGGACCAGCATTCCCACTATCATCGAGATGGGGTCAAAATGGGCAGACGATTTAGACACAAAGAGGAATATCATCAAGAAATTAGGGGAGAAAGGAAAAATGTGCCTGCCAAATCTATGGAGAGAAAAGTTTCTGATCAGGTTAGAGGTAGAGGGGATTACAGGAAGGAAAATGGCTAAGCTTGATTACTTGAAGTGAAAAGGCTTTTGCACAAACAAAACTAATGTAGCCAAAATTAGAAGGAAAACAGGAAACTGGGCAAAAACAATTTTAGAGCAAGTTTCTCTGAGAAAGGCGTCATTTCTCAAATAGATAAGGAACGGAGCCAAATTTAGGAAAATCAGAGTCATCCCACAGTTGATAAATGGTCAAAGGAGATGAACAGAGTTTGCAGAAGAAGAAATCCAAGCCATCGACACTCATATGAAAAAAAATGCTCTTTCCACTCTTTCTGTTATTGTCTGCTTGCCTTTTTGTTTTTCTTCCCAGGTTATTTTTACCTTCTTTCTAAATGCGATTTTTCTCGTGTAGCAAGACAACTGTATAAAGATGTATACAAATCTTGTATTTAACATCTACTTCAACGTGTTTAACATGTATGGGACTGGCTGCCATCTAGGGGAGGGGGTGGGGGGAAGGAGGGGAAAAATTGGAACAAGTTTTTGCAAGGGTCAAGGTTAAAAAATTACCCATGCTGATGCTTGGTCAATAAAAACTATAATAAAGAAGAGGGGAAAAAATGCTCCATATCATGTCACAGTGAAGTGACATTTATATTAAATAAAAGCAAAGTATTAAATGAAAAGAAAAAATGCTCCACATCACCACCGGTTAGAGAAATGCAGATTAAACCAGTTCTGAGACACCACCTCACATCTATGAGACTGGCTAAAATGACAGAAAGGGAAAATGACAAAAAGGCTGGAAAGGATGGAGAAAAATAGGTACACTAGGGCATTGTTGGGGGGGGGGTTGTAAACTGGGTTTACCATTCCGGAGGACAATTTGGAACTGTGCCTAAGGGCTTTAAAACTGTGTACCCTTTCACCCAGCAACAACTCTCCCAGATCTGTATCCCGAAGAGATCAAAGGGAAGGGGAAAGGACTTGTTTGGACCAAAATATCTGTGGCAGCTCTTTTAGCCTTGGCAAAGAATTGGAAATCAAGGGGATTCCCATCAATCGGGCAATGGCGGAACAAGCTGTGGTATCCGATTATAACGGAATACTATCGTGCTATAGGATATTACTAAGCAGGATGCTTTCAGAAAACCCGGAAAGAACCGCTGCAAAGTGAACTGACCCAGGAGAACACCGTATACAGTAATAGCAACATGGATGTTCGGGGGAAAATCTTAGCGACTCCAATGGAAACAATAAACCAAGACATTCCAAAGGAGCCATGATGACACATGTCGACGCCTCCAGAGAGAAAACTGACGAACTCCGAATGCACACAAGCAGATTTTTCACGATCTTACTTTTCTTGTTTCCTTTCTCGTCTGTCTTTTCTTTTGTAACACAGGTAATATGGACGTCTGTTTTATATGACCACGTATGAAAGCGCGAATTGACGGTTAGGGTTAGAATGGGAGGCATCTGGGGAAACTGATTGACTTCTCAAGGCTGGGAAGGTGAGAGGGAGGGAGAGAATCTGGAGCATAAATGTTAAAAAACGAATGTTACCAAATCTTACATGTGATCAGGACTTATTTAATAAATAAAATCTATTTAAAAGATAAGACTTTATATTGAAAGGAACAAATTGGGTTTTCAAACACTTTAGAAGAAATAATTCTACGTTCAAACCTGTGAGGCCAAGTGCAAAATGCCATTGAATGTCACTGGGCAATACTTATTCCTGTCCATGGAGGTCCTCTAAGGACAGCTACTGCCAAAAAACAAAAAACAAAAATCTTTTCTTCTTAAGGCATTAAAGTGGCTTCCTTAAACACCTCCATTCAGGGCAGCTACATTGCATAGTGGATAGAGTAACGGCTCTGGAATCAGGAGGACCTGAGTTCAAATCTGGCCTCAGACAATTAATACTCACTAGCTCTGGGACCTTGAGCAAGTCACAAGCCAATTGTCTTGCCAAAACAACCCCCCCAAACCTCAAACTCTCTATTCATAAGTAGGGTTGGCCCAGTTTTATCATGTCAACAAGACAGGGGACTCCTCAGTGTGGAAACTCAATGAATAGAGAGCAGCAGGTTGTCTGGAATTTAATAGTAATTTGCAGAGGGCATTAAGGGTTTACCTGACTTGCTTAGGTTTATAAATAGAGAGACAGAGAGAGATAAAGATATAGACAGATAATCTATAGGTCTATCTATCTACATATCTCTTTCTCTATCTTATCTACCATATCTGTATATCCATTTATCTATCTATCTGTCTATCTACCTATCTTTCTGTCTACCCATTTATCTCTGTCTACTATATCTGTCTATCCATCCATCCATCTGTCTGACTACCATATCTGTCTATCTGTCTGAATATGTCTGTCTATCTATCTATCTATCTGGCTACCATATCTATCTGTCTGTCTGTCTACCATGTCTGTCTGTCTGTCCATCTATCCATCTATCTACCAGAGGTAGGCTTTGAATCCAGGTTCTCCTGCCTCCAGACCAGCCTTGTACTCAGCACACCGTGCTGTCTTTCACTGACCTGTTCCCAGAAGGACATCTTCTAAGGACTGGCCCCCCAGTCTATCCCCAACTGATCCCTCCCAGGCCACAGCACCACACGCTCCGGTCTAAGCAATGAGAGCTACTGGCCATTTCTGAGCTTCTCGAGGCATTGAAGTGGCTGTTCCAAAGATTTCTCCTGGACAAGAAAACTTCTAACCCAGGCCAGCAAGTGGCGGAGGTGTCCGAGTGTGAGGGGCTGCCCACGGCCCGCAGAACTATCGGCCGGGGCCGCTCAGATTCAAACGGCACTGGGAAATGTCAAGCAAAATCAATGAAAATGCCATCCGCGGCACATAACGGCGATTTGTGGTTTTGGAAGCCGACATCCAGCGGCAGGGTCTGTTTTTCTTGGAGCCGGCCCTTCGCTAGCTGAGGGATGCTCCAGGTGGCGGCTGCCCTCGGGACCATCTCCCGGGCAAGACTTGGATGACTCTACGCGAGTGACCATTTTTCCTTCAAAGAACTCAATTCCCATGCGCTGGCTCTGAGCCAGAGGAGCCCATCTTCTCCCTGTGCGATGGGTAACCAGATAGGGAGCACGGGCCCTGAGCGACCCAGACACTGGGCCTTGTTTGGGGCTGGGCTAAGGGAGGCCGGGACCCCCGAGGGAGAGGAAGCCTTTCCCCACAGCTGACCCCTGCGGGGCTCTCCGTGCTCCCTGGAATCGAAGGGTTCCAGCTGGGGGGGGGGGGGAGGATTACAGAGATGACTCGTCTGCTTCCTGTGTCTTTCTCTAAGCAAGGAGCCCTCCCTCCACCTCCCCAGCCCTTCCTTCCCTGTGCACGCCGCCCATTGGCGGAGAGACGGCTGCCTTTGCATCTGGTGGCTGAGCCCCGACAAAGGGTTGACATTCAGTTTGTTTAATTGAAATTTCTATTTCTGATTTTATTTCCCACTGCTGCATCGGAGGGCCGCTTGGCTCCCTGCCCCGCCCCCGGCCTCTCTTTCCCAAGCTTTCCTGCTGGCTCGGGGGAGAATTTGATGAGTTTCCTTTGTGATATTGGTATTTCACAGAAAGGAGGGAGGTGGGCTCGAGGAAGAAAGAAGAGGGGGGACCCTGGCCCCTAGTGCCCCTCCCCTGCCCCAGGCTGTGGCATTGTGGGCCCCGAGCTGCCGGCGATCCGTGAGCTTTCCCTCCCAGCCCCAAGTTGATCCTGGGGTAATTTAGCGTAGGAAAAGCTAACGGCGATGTACCAGTTGGCTGATGGATGTTTCCAGGGCCACGTAGGTGCCCCCTTCCAGGACCCGGACCCGCCTGGGAAGTCCGCGTCCTTGCCCCCACCTCCCCGGCCCAGGGGCGAGGGAAGGTGATGGGGAGACGGGCTTTAGGGGCGCCTCCCCGGCCCTTTGGCCAGGCCTCCCCCTCACTCCAGCTCTGCCCCGCGGTCTCTCTGGGGACCCCCAGGCCTCCGGCTGGGCCGGTCTCTAATGTAGAGATCCAAGATCCTGGGAGCAGAGGTGGCCCGAGCCGTGGCTTGTGCCAGCCGGAAGGTGTCGAGCGGGCCCCTGGCCTGGTCTGGCAGCCCGGCCCCTGCGAGGTCGGCCACGGGCCGGGGGGCGCCCCCGCTCTGCTCTGTTTGCTTAAAGCCAGGCAGTCGGGCCGTGGGACCTCCGAGGTCTCCGTCCTGTGAGTGCTGGGAGAGAGTTCTGGGAGTTCCCGTCAAAGCCGCTGAAACTCTGGAGGAGTCGCAGCCCCCGCCCCCCCCCCATCCCCGGAAAAGCAGACGGGGCCCACTGGGCGCACTGAGCTCCTCTCAATTCCACCTTGAGCCGCCTCTGGATTCCCACAAAGTCTGGCCCTTGTCCCTCTTACCTGGGGAGCCTCCTTTGGACTTCCCGATCCTCCCCCAATTAGCGGGAGCTCCCGGGCCAACAAGGACGGGCTCATTTCCCCCTTTGTAGCGCCAGTGTTCGGCGGGGTCGGGGGCCATAATGCCGCCTCCCCCCAGGTGGCTTTCCCGGCTTTCTCTTTGTCCAGAAGCCTCCGCGGGCCCTCTGGACTTTTCAGAAAGTTCCCGGATCCCCGAAGGTGGACGTGGGGCCCAGGGCCCTTTTGCCTCTGAGAAACCCCAGCCAACCTCTGGGCCTTGTGAATAGGAGGGGCTGGACCAGCATTTGTGGACTTTCTCTGCCTTGACCGTGGAGGGGAGGGCGGCTCGAGGCCCCCTAATCCAGCTGCCACAGTCCCCATGGGAGGCAGAAAAGCAGCCGCCTCCCTTCCAGGGGATAATAGGGACCCATGAGGCCCGGAGGAGGAGGGCCGCGCTTTGGGGCGGGGGGCAGGAAGGAGCCGGGGCTACCTGGGCCCACCTCCGCCTTTCCAGACTAGCCAGGCTCTTCCACAGCCCAGCCCTCCCCTCGAGGTGGCTTTTAAGTGCAGAGAAGGGCTCTGGGGGCAGCCAGGGAGAAGTGGCCAGGGGAGAGATGAAAGCCTGGACTGAGGGGGAGGGGGAGGAGGAAGAGGGGGAAAGGAAAGGGGAGGGGGACCAGGGCAGAGGAGGAGGAAAGGGGAGAAGGAGGTGGGGAGGGGGCGGAGGGAGGGGAAAGAATAAACACATAATCAGGATTACTCGAGTTTCCTGTGCAGCTGGATTCCTCTTTTGCTCTTAATAAACTCAGCTGCAGCTCCTCCCCCCCTTTCCCCTCAGCCCCCCCATTCTCGGACCCTGCCCCGCCGCTGCAAACTCTCACAGCTCCTGGGAGGGGGAGGTGCGGGGGGGCGCTGGCCCCAGACACCCCACATCTCCTAGAACTGGGGGGGGGGACTTCTTACCCGGGGCACCTGGAGCGATTCCAGGAAGTCGTGAACTTCTACAAGAAACCAAGAATCGCATCGACGTCTCACTCACCTCAAACTGGCGTCACTGGGAGAGGGGACCCATAGGCTCCTTCCCCAGTGTCCGGGGCTCCTCTGGGACACCCCAACACCACGAAGCCCCCCTCTGGGCCAAGGCTCTCTCTCCCTCGGCCCTTACAGCGATTCGGGGGCAAGGCCGAGGCGGGAGCTCCCGGCCTCCTTTGCCCCTGGCCTGGAGTTCTGGCGGGGGAAGGAAGCCTGGAAGCTGGCTCCAAGCGCCTGGCAGTGCCCGCCTGGCAGTGCCCCCGGCACCTCCCTAGGGAGGCCAAATCCCAGGTAACTGGCTGTTTATCGCTCCCTAGGAGTCAGAGCTGGGAAGGGCCTCGGACCCGAGCTTGGGTCAGAGCCCACTGACCTCCGTGAGCAACTGCTCTGGGCAGGGGGCAGCTGAGGCCTGAGGGGGCAGGAAGAGGGTCCTGGGAGCCGCGCTGCCAGAAGGGCCCTGAGGGAGGGGCCCGGCTCCTGTGTACCTTCCTCTGTGGCTGGCTGGGGGCAGACCACTCCCCCGGGTGAGCCCCAGCGTCCTTATCTCTTCAGAAGCCGGAGGGGGAGTGGAGCCCCTCAATGCTTGGGTTCGAGGAACGGCAGTTGCCCCAAACCATCCAGAGAGGACTGTTACCCACAAGCAGCATGCCGCCTCTCTGTGCTCGCGGCCCTGCCAGTGGGGGGCAGCTTTGCCCTTAGGCACAGAGGGGGGGGGGAACTTGCCCCCATGACCCGGGGAGACAGAGAGACTGGGAAGAAGGGAAGGGACACAGAGCTCCAGCCTCAGGTCAACCATAAAGGAGGCTTGCCAGGGAGAGCCCCACTTCCCCCCGGCTGGGGGTGAGGACCGCTGCTCTTTGGAGAGGAAATCTGGTGGGGAAAGGGGAGCTTTCCCCCTGAGATCTGTAACTCGGGAATCCTTTTGGCTTGAGGAAGCTGGTGGGATGGGCCGGGAGGGAGGCCATCCTCACCTTAGGGAGGCTGAAGCCTGTTCTCATGGCACGGCTGAGCAGCCTTCAGAAGGAGAGGGAGAAGCAAGCCCCGGGAAAAGCGAGACCTGGGAGAAGTGGGCAGAACAACAGGAGCCTTGGGCTGCTGGTCTGGAGCTGGGCAGGGGAGGCCCTTAAGAAGCCATGTTGGGGCCAGCTCCAGGTGGCTCTCCCTGGTTCCAGCCCTGGCCCATCCCACCTCTGCGGGCACTGGCTTCCTGAGCTCCGAGTCCTGGGCCTATCACATTTACCACAAAGGACATTTTCAGTGTAATCTGACTGACCCGATTCCTTGGCTTGAGACCACAAGGCCTCCGAGAGCTGATCCGGGTGGGGGGGGGGAGAAGCTCACTGGCCACGGGCACCATCCCAAAGGCAAAGGCGCTGCTCCCCCTCCTCGGAAGTCTTTAAGTGGAGGCTGCCGACTTTATTGGGGTGTTTGGGCCCAGGGTGGCGGGGCCTTATTCCAGCAGGGATTAGCCCGAGGTCCCTTCCAGCTCAGAAACGCGGGGGTTCCACACCCAGATCTCGGCACCCGGTTAGAGAGGGCACGGGGCGCGGCCCGTCACCGGGAACCCGGACACGGCTCTCAGCCCACTTGGCTACCCCAGGTCACGACTCCTTCACATGAGGAATCCGGAGAAGGGAAAAGACCTGGGACCACAGGCTACCTTGGCAGGCAAACCCCATCCCTTCCCTGAGCCTCAATTTCCTCTTTTGTAGAATCAGATGCAGGTAATTCCTGGTGTGAGGGCAGTCCTAGAGTGGATGCCTCAGGATGATGAAAATGGAAGTGAGTTTCCCAGAGCCTCTTAAGGCCAGCCACCTCTCCCCTTCCTCCTTTCTCTGGCTCTGGCCTCTCCCCTCCTCCTTCTCCATCCGGGGCTTTCCTTGGGCAGGGGGAGGTTTAAACCTGCCCCTCAGCTTTGTGCTCCTTAATGGGTTCTGAGGTATTCCATTTAGCGGGGTGAAATGTCTCCTCTGACACTCCCAGCAAGGGAGAATCTCCCAACCATGCGGGAGCCTCTTTCTAAGCTCCTTGGAAGCCCCAACCACAGCTGGGACCATGGTCATCCCGGTCGCTGTTCAAGAACATCAAGCCAGATGCAAATCAGCTCACAGCTGTGGTGGGGGGGGGGGGGCAGAGCAAAGTCCAAGCTGAAGAGGGAAAACTGTCCCGGGGCTGGAGGCCCTCCCCAGGGCTCCCATTCACAGGGAACATTGTGTTGATTGCATGGGGATTTCTTGAAGAGATCTGGAACAACTCCAAAGTGTGATCTGCCCATCCACACACCAAAGCCCAAGTGGATGAAGAACGGTCCCAGTTTGACGAGTGCTCAGACAAGCGTGTCCATTACTGTGGAGAGCCAATATGGATGGCATGATCCAGGACTGGTTAAAGAGGAGGAAGAGGGGGGAGTGAAGGTCCAGCCTTTTATGTGAATGGCCCACCTGCCGATGTTAGCCATGGAACTCCAGCCTCTGAAGAATAGAAAAGGAGCATCCCTGGAGGACCGTGGAGAGCTGTGGTTGGGAAGCCCATTGAGGAAGAACAAGAGACTCCTCAGGGAGACGTAGGCCCGGGCGGGTAATGTGGAAGGTCGAGAAGGGGATGGCTTCATTTGTGTTCTCAAAGCATCAGGGGAAGCTTCCCTGGGTAGACCCACCATGGAAGATGGATACAAATCACAGGATGGGCAGACATGGGTAAGTCGTGAACTGCGCCTCTGGAGGGCCCATCCTTGTCCAAGAGCTCCCGGATCCATCCGAAGTGAGTAGAAGTCACAGAATGTTATAACCCGGCAGGCACCAGAGCAGGGTCGGAAGGCTTTGAAGGCCCTCGGAAGGAGTGGGTGCTATGTGAGATAATCAATGGGGTTCCACTACACCCCAAAGGAGGCACCCACCAATTTCGAGTTTGGGACATGGCGATGCCGGGGAGATTTCTCTGCAGACTGAGCATTCAGTGGGAAGGCTTCCTCGGGGGGGATGGAGACAGAAGGGGGAGCTGGGAAAGCATTTTCATCCCTACTTGACAGATGGTACCAACAAGGCTCAAAAGAGGAAGAGGCTTCTCTCTAGATACGCGGTTAGTGGCAGGATTTGAATTCGCTTCCTCAACCCCAAGGCCAGCCGTTCTGCATCACTCCAGAGCATGGGCTGCCTGGCTGGCTGTCCAAGATCCACTGCTCCACCCAGCAGGGAGACCCAGTGCTGACTCATTTAGCGTCCCTGCCACTAGGTGTAAACCTGGGTAAAGGAGATGGATGAGCCTGGGCCTTAGAAGCAAGGACAGTGTGGCCGGGAGAGTGGGTCAGGGGGTGTGGGAAAAGCAGGTTCTGATCCAAACTTGCCACCCAGTCTTAGGGGGAAAAGGGTGATCCCCAGACTCCTGGCAGCAGAGACCCCCCTCTCAAGAACTGTAAACTGGGCTCATCCAAATTCCGAGGAGCGCTCCCAATCAGGGAACAGCTCCTTGTCATGTCCACTGCCCCTGAGCCTGGGGGAGGGGGCCGGGATGTTACCCTGTAGCCTTAGCTTTCCCTGAGCCTTCTAAGGCTTCTGGGCACTGCCTGGTTCTCCCTCCTCCTCTAAGGGGGTCAGGGTTGGGGGAGAAGACGCCTCCCTGTTCCAGACTCAGCGCCTCAAAGCCTTGCTCTCCCAGGGCCGCTCCTGGCTTCCTGCGGCCCGCCCTCCCCCCCGACCCAGGCCCTCGCCTGCCCCCAGCACCTTCCCCACGGGCCAGACTCATAAGGCCGAGGAGGCCAGAGCGGGCAGGTGGACGAGTGGTGGGAAGTAACTGGAAGAGCCAGAAACTCAGGGGGGGAATCAGAAAAATCAGGGCAATTTCTTTCCTCTCTTCTTCCTTTGCATCAGGTCATGTCATCGCAGGACAAGATAGGGGGCATTAGTGCCAGGCCAGTGGAGCCAAGGAGCCTCTTCCAAGCCACTGACTTCGGCTGCGCCTCAGGGTCACTTGAATCAAGAAGTGAAGGGAGAAGGGGGGCGGCCGGGGCAGAGCGGGCAGGGACAGGGGCCCGTGGGCGTGGGGTTGGCTGTCCCCCGTGGTGTCGGCCAGCCGGGCTGAAAGAAGGGAGGGAGGAGAGAGCAGAGAGACAGAGACAGAGACAAGGATGGACAAAGACCAAGGCTGCAGACGGAGCCCCTCCAAAGGAGGCAGGGAAGAGGCCCATGGCTCTGGCGTTGGCTCTATGAGCTGGAACAGCTCCGCAGCCCCCTCCCCGCCCCCCCAGCCCATTGGGTCAAGGCCGTCGTCTGGGCCACTCCTCCTGCCTCTGTGAGCTGTGGCCCCGGCAGAGATGGGCTGATAAGAATCCACTGTTACATCTGGTTCAGCTTGAAGGCTGCTGCCTGAAATGGGAAAAACACAGGAGGCAGGATGCTGGGGGGGGGGGGGCAGGCCCAGGCAGGCAGGCAGGGCCAGCAGCTGCCCCAGTCACTCTCCTGATCCTGGGCCTGGGAAAAAGACAAGAGGCTGGGATGGGGAGCCTGGGGGCTGGGAGGGGCCCTTTCTTCTTCCTTTAGGCCAAGGAGCTCCCTGGGGGCTTTATCCCCTTGGGGACTGTCCTTGGGCAAATGGTGCCCAAACCTCTCTCCAAAACCCTAGGGTCATGTCCCAACTCCCAGCCCTACTGCCAGACCTCTTCACTTGCCAAAGGAGGCCTCCTTGGGGCCTCCGTTCCCTCTGCCTCTTCTTACCTCTCTGCAATCCAGCAGCTGATCTCATCATTCCAGTGAAAGTCTCCAAAGTCACCCATGATCACTGTATGGCCTTCTCCCCAAGGGCCTTCTCTCCAGCCTCATGTTTTTTGACCTCAGGAGCCCTTGCCTGAAACTGGTACGCACCCTCTTGGACACTCTCTTCTCACTTGGTTCCCCGCGTCTCCTTCTGTCTTGTCCGACTCTCAGTTGCCTCTGCCGGATCTTCATCCACACCCCCAGAATGGAGGATGGTTCCCGTGGCTCTAACCCAAACACTCTCTTCTCCCTCTACCATTTTGCTCAGTAATTTCCGGAGCTCCCGTGCCACTCCTCTGCTCAGTCGTCTTCAGTACTCCCTGATCATGAGCCAATTCCTCCACCTGGCACTCAAGGCCTTGCTCCGCCTGGCTCTCCCCTCCCAGCAGTGATTTGGTTCTGCCGGTTCAGGTGTTCTCTCTACCAGTCAAGATCCAAATGTGTCCCCAGACACAACCTTGTGGCCCTCCCCACCCCGTGCCTTTGCACCGGGGCCCCTTCCCCCTGCAAATTTTTATTTTTAAATGGATTTTAAATTTGCTTTGTTTGGTTTCCTCCATGCATTTTACTAACTTAGGAGGAGCCGAGTATTTGCTTCTTGATGGAGTAATCCTGGGAGAGCCCCCCCCCCCAAGAGGCCAGCAGCTCTCTCCTTCCCATCAGCTCCTCCAATGGCCTCAATTCTCTTCTCCCCCGTTTCTTCCCCGTGGCAGGCCACCTTGCCCCAAGCTTTATGCTGGCCAGGCTGTTACCACATATTACTGCACCCCTGTCCCCATCCCTACACCCCCCCCCAAAGACCTCCCTGGGGACAGGGACTCCTTTTTATGAGCCCGGGGTGCTTTGTGCTCCCTGCACCCGGTCCGATGCTTGGCCCCCGGGAGCCGCCGGGCACGTCTCATCTGTTGCACGGGGCTGCTGCACGGCCAGAAGGGTTCAAGGGCACTGGCTGGGTTCAGGCCTGGGCTGGGACTGCTGTGGGGAGATGCCAGGCCTGGGGACTCTTTCCATCCATAATGAGAATGGAGACACTCAGCCAGTGGCCAGCCTGCCCACCCAGAGGCTGCCCAGTGGGCTTGGGGAAACGCATCCCAGCATGTGAACAGGGACTTGGCAAGAGATGGGAGGCAGGGAGGGAGGGAGGGAGGGCACTGGGAAGGATGACACAGGCCAGGCCTGAGGCTAGAGGGAGGATGGCAGGGGGAAAGAAAGAGAGAGACAGAGAGACAGAGACAGAGAGAGAGAGAGAGAGAGAGAGAGAGAGAGAGAGAGTGTGAGTGTGTGTGTGTATGTGTGTGTGTCTGTAGGACACAAAGGAGAGACTGAAAACAAAGGGAGGAAGCTGGGGCGTGTGGCCTGTGGCATGTACAGGCCTGAATAGCAACACTAATGGCCGGCGGCTCCGGCCTGCCCCCAAACACATGCCCTTTGGTCTTGACTGTCCAATTCCCAAGGGGAACTGGCAGAGGGTGGGCCCCGGGGGCACAGGCCGCCTGAGCCAGAAGGCCAAGAGGCTGCACCTCTGGGGAGACAGGCCCAGGTGGGGCAGAGGAGCCTCAGCAGACGAGATGGGCAGCAGAGAGCAGACCATATAAGGAACCATTGCTGAAGAAGAGCTGAGGGTGGGGCCCGGGCACCATGAGCCGGCCACTCTGGCAGGGAGAACTGGGAGCAGCACTGGGGAAAGGCAGGTCTGGGCATGGTAGAAGGGAGCACCCTTTGCTCCGAGGGGGAGATGAGCTGTCCTCTCCCACTTGGCGGAGTTCCTCCAGGCCAGGCTGGGGCCTGGTGGCCACTGGAGCCACTGGGCGTTCCGTGCTTCTAACTCCAAAATCCCCAGCTTTCCATGGCTCCAAGCTTGAATTCGGGAGTCCTGCCAAGTGCTCCTTCTTGCCCTGGGCTTCCCTGAGCCCTTGGCCCTTGCCTTTAGGGAAGGGAAGGGAAGTTGGGGACTTGGGCCGCCGGGGACACGAAGCCGAGAGGAAGGCTGAATGCTGGGAGGACCTCAAAGGTGAGCTGGACTTTTTGTATCACTCGGAAGCTCCCGGGGCCTGCTCCTCCAACCAGGTACGATGCGCAGATGGTGTCAGACACAGGGCGGGAGCGGCTCAGGGAGCTGAAGGGAGTGGCCCACCGGGCCGGGCTGCTGAGCTTGGGAACGTGCTTCTGCATCCCGTTTCTCCAAGCTCTCTCCCTATCTCTCGGCAGGTCGTCCCGTATCTTTTCCCTTCATCCTTTTCTCTCTCCTCTACGGTCATGACCCTAGATGGATCCCAAGTGGTCAAAGAACACAGGCAGCCACACTACCTGACTCACCAGCCCCTCCCTCTACTGGTTTCCTCTCTGCTTTTGTCTGTTTCCAGCCTTCTTTTTCCTGGTCTTTTTCTGTGTGTTTCTGTCTCTGTCTCTGTGTCTGTCTCTCTGAATCTTTCTTTCTCTGCCTCTATCTCTCTCTGTCTCTCCCTCCCTCCCACAGGCTCAGTCAGCAGATTCACGAAGCTCAGCATCAGCTTTGGGTCCCAGTAGGGACAGATGGGAAACAAAGACCCCTCCCTCAGAGCCACAGAACCAGGCCCCTCGTTCAGGATGGCGCCGTCCTCACAGTTGGCGCATCCTGGGAGCGGGAGTGTGGGGGCGCCCCGAGAAGCACGGCTCGTTCCCCCAGTCGTCCTGAAAGCCCGGGGGACGGAGGGGGGAAAGCAAGCAGAGCACGCAGCCCTTTCCCCTCCCTCTCCCCCACCTGGTTCCTATTAGCTGTTCACACTGGCCAGAGCACCAGAGCGCAGCCCACAACAATCTAATGCAAAACACAGGGACCCGGAGGCAAAGACAGAGCCAGAGGCAGAGGTGCCCGGAGAGGGAGGCCCAGGGCCCAGGCCCAGCCATTCACTGGCCCCGACAAGGCAGGGGCCAGCCACTAGGCAGCCCAGCGTGGGCGCCTCACTTGGTAAATAGGCAAGAAGGAAGCGAGCAAGATGCGTCTGCCTCACCTTCCCGTTCCTGCCGGTGTCCTCGCTGCCTCTCGTCCCTACCAAGACCCCGGTGAGCGGCTGGCGTTGCAGGTAGAGAACGGAATGGAACTTCAGCCCTTAGGACCCAGAACAGAAAACGCAGGATCTGGGATGTGGAAGGACGTGAGAGTGGGAGGGCCTTTAGAGCCGGAGCTCGAATGCCAGGGCTAGAAGGGGATTCCTATTGCAGAAGTCAATGAAGTCCAAAGAACGGAGTGGAGGGATTTGGCTGAGGTCACCCAGCTCTAGAGCTGGCCCCGGCCCCACTTCTGGGCTGTATTTGGGAGGTAGGGAAGGGGAGGCCTAGTTGGGAATATGGGCCGGCAAGAAAGCACGATTCCCATCTGCCTCCTTCCCCAGCCAATAAGCTTTGAGTCATAGACAAATCACCCCGTGGCGGGCCTGGCTCTTGGCTCCCAGCCTTGTCCTGCTCACACCCGGCCACAGACGCATTTGGAATTCCCAAACTTTGTCTTTCCCCCCTTTTTTTTAAATACAGCATTTGTTTCCCAAGCCGCCCCCTTACAGAACTATCTGGAAAGGGAGCGTTTCTTTCATAGACCATCAGCTGGAAAGTCTAACCCAACTAGGGATGGCCATGTGACACTGGACAGCTCGCCTTCCTTCCATAGGCCTCCATTTGCTCCTCTCCCAAGTGAGTGCTTCAGCCCAGAGGACCCATGCAGGGCAAGAGCCTTGCTTACAGTCACTGAACCCTTCTTAGAAGGCAGGTTGCCAGGCCCCTGGGCCAGGGCTCCTTCTGATGCTCCACTATGCCTTCCATAGCTTTCCCAATCCCCTTCCCAGCCGGGCCCTCGCTCCTCCTTCCTCATGACTCCCTAAGAGCTGGAGAGCCCCCATCATTGACAGCCCCATGTTCATTTTGGCAAACAGCCCCGGTGCTGGAAGGCCCGAGGAATCCGGGGCAGGAGCCAGGCCACCCTCTCCTCAGCCCCAGGGGAGAATCTGGGGGAGCCCTCAAACTCTCCAGTGCCCACAGATCTCCAAGGCTTTCCAGCCCACCCTCTCCCTGAAAAGGAACACCTCGGAAAAGCCTCCATGCGGCTGCCATTTAAAGGGCCCGGAAATCTCCCGACGCGGTCTGTCCCACTGGCGGCTGGGAGATTTTCCCTCACAGAGCGACATCGTCTGCAGCATTTCACCTCTCCTCTGTTGTTCGCAGTCGAGCGCTAAAGAGAAGGCCGGGGTCCCCTGAAGTGGGCAGCTAAGAGGGGCCAGAATCACCGGCACTGAGTCTCAGTTCTAGACAGGGTTTGGGTCACCCTCTTCTTTTTCTGGGGATAAAGCCTGGAAGTGGGATTTCACTGGCCAGTCCAGCATCTGCAATGGAGATTAACACTTGTTCCTTGAATTCTCATCTTGGAAAACCGTCGAAAGTAAATCGACTTGGCCAAGGTCCCAGAACCAGACCATGGGTCGGAGCATCAGGACGAGCTTGGGTCCTCTAGGCTACAGTACTCCCTTGAGAGAGGAGCAAACGGAGGCCCACGGAAGGGAGGTGAGCCGTCCTGCGTTCCATGGCCACATATATGCTGGGGCAAGAGCAAAGTGCAAGCAGACAGTTGTTACTGAGTGCGGCAAAGCTTGTTGCTATGGCAAACCTGTTATAAGGCTTGGGAAAAGCCATTCTTTGGCGCAGTGTGGAGCGCACGGGACTCTGGGAATGAAACAGAAGGAAGAGGAAGGGAGCGGAGCTTACGCTGGCCTGAAGACATACTTGTCATTTCAACCTTGCTAGGGACCTGACGATCAGCAGGACCTGAGAGAAGACTTTACTTGGAGAAAGAGAATTAGGTATCATGAGGGAGCCTAGTCCCTTGGGAATCTGGCTTCCCCTGGTCTAGGTAGTTCTCTTGTCTGCCTACAACTGCTTTATTTGTTTGTTTGTGTGTTTGTTTTCACCATTTACTTTTTATAAGATTTTGATTTTGATTTTTTCCTTTTTCCCTCTGTTCACTCCCCCTTCCCCAAGGTACCAAGCAGTCTGATATAGGTTATGCACACGAGCAATTGAAACATCTTTCCATCTTACTCATATTGTGAAAGAAACATCAGAACAAAAGGGAAAAACCACGAGAAAAAAGGTGGAAAAGGGTCGACTTTGATCTGCATTCGGAATCCATCGTTTTTCCCCTGGATGTAAATATCATCATGAATCTCTGGAAACTGTCTTCAGTCATCGTATCACTGAGAAGCGCTAAGTCCATCGCGGTTGATCCTCGCACAATCTTGCCGTTCCTGTGGACAGCGTTCTCCTGGTTCTGCTTGCTTCGCTCAGCATCAGTTCATATACGTCTTTCCAGGTTTTTCTGAAATCTCCCCGCTCACCATTCATCAAACAATAGTATTCCCTCACATTCATATACCATCATTTGTTCGGCCATCCCTCAGTTGATGGCCATCCCCTTGATTTCAATTGTTTGCCACCAGAAAAAGAGCTGGGGGCCTTTCCCCCTTTCGATGATCTCTTTGGGATCCAGACCTAGTACTGGGATTGCTGAATCAAAGGGTGCATGCAGTTTGCTCGCTCTTTGGGCATGGTTCCAAATTACTCTTCAGAATGGTTAGATCACTTCACAACTCCACCAACAATGCAGAAGTGTCCCAGTTTTCCCACACTCCTCCATCATTTGTCATTTTCTTTTTCTATAATGGGAAAAAGTAAACTTAAAAAAAAGTTTAGTGCTTTTTAGGTTTTTAAAGTTTTCCTTTTTATGCCCTTTTTCAAAAAGGATTTCTCTCACTTTCCTCATTATCCTCTTTCTCTTTCTGCCCATTCTAGATCTTCATTCTCTGCTTCATGACCCCAAAACTGGTCTCTCTCTTGTCTCTGTATTCCTAAGGCAGTCAAAGTTTCTGAGGGATCCATTCTGGCTTTCTCCTCTCGGGGTTTTCCGCCAGTGCTTTGCAGGGCTCGCCCTATGTCCCATCCACCCCTTTCCAATTGAGCTCACTTCTAGAACGATGCCCATTAGTGCAGGTGTCATGGAGGCCGCTGGCCCTCTCTCCCACCATATCCCTATTTTGCAGCTCAGCACTGCCCTGTACCCCTCCTGGTTTCCTTTCCTTCCTCATTTGCCTCCAAACCTCTTCTCCCTGGATCTTCTACTCCTCCGGGCGCCCGTTGCCCAACATCACCCCCACATGTGGCTTCCATGTCATCCCCCTGCCCTGTGAGGTGAGCGAACTCTTCAAGCAGCAGCTCTCCCAGTCCACGCTCAGCTACCCCGCGGGTCCCCATGTCCCTTCTCAAGGCCCACTGATGGGAGCCGTAGAGGCGCGACCTCTTGGTGCCCATGAGAACTGGGAGGTGGGTGAAACACCTGAACTTTCCACGTGCTTGTACTTCCATGTGGGAGGGGGTGAGAGTGATCCCCAGCTCCCCGGGCTTCCTTACTTGTTATAATCCTTTTATCTGATCTGATTAAGCTGCTTCCTAAGATAATGACGCTTTCCTTCCACAAGGCCATATGACTGACAAGGGAAGGAAGGAAGTTGCTAGTAAGTGGGCCGTGAGCCAAGTGATTTGGATAGTGGGTAGAAAGGCTCTGGAGAGCTTTGTCGGAGCCCGGTTTGCCTAATCCAAGGGTGGAGCCAGTGAGTGGGTGACATTAATTGAGGACCTTAATTGAGCCTGGCTAAGACCCACAGAGCCCCACCAAGGGAGCGGGAGAAACTTGGAGTCAGAAGCCATTTACTTTCTGGGCGGGGCCCCTGTGCAAATGTTGGATGAAGAGGTGGATTAAGGTGACCTCCACTGATGGGGACCCACCTGCCTTCCGAGCGATTGCAAATGCTCACGGGGGCTCCCTTGTACAAGGAGCAGCCTGAAGAGCTGGCAAAAGGCTTAGGGAAGCAGTGGGTCCTGTGCCCCGGGCCTGCTCTGAGGTCCGCTGCAGCAGGAAGCTACCTGGGGACCGGGAACGGCCCTTCCTCTACAGTCTCTGCTGGCTCCCACTGACACGGGGATCCTTCGCAGCTCTGCCTCCAACCTGAGATCTCTTTCATTTTCCTCTCGAATCAAAGAGCTGTTTCTTGCCCACATTCAACAAGAGCCATCACCCAGCCTCGGAGGGGGCCCGGAGCCCCAAAGCCAGGGATGGGCCGTGAGAGGTCATTTCTAAGATTCGATGTGGGTAGAAGTGGGGAAAGACCTTCTCCTGCTAGCTCCCTTCCCTCCTTAGTGAGCCCGAGTGTCGGCCAAGGCTCTGTTGCCTCTCCCCTCCCTACTGATGGAGCCGGAGCCATCGGGAAGGGACTGCTCCCTGTCCCTGCCCGCCTGGGCACCCGGATGGTGGCAGGACTGAGGGAGGCCGCCCTTAGAAGCCCAAAATCAGAATCCGGAACCGAGGATGCCACTTTCCATGTCCATCGTCCTGGTTTTGATGGCAATTAAATCATTTTGAACATGTTCAAAACACTTCTTGAAGACTCCTGGTAAGTGATGGGCTTGGGGGGTAGCTCCAATGTCCCATTCTGTGGGAAAAGCCTGCCCCAAGCCCGGCACGCTCTCTCTCTGCAAGTATCCTTCTCTGTCTTGTACCTGTGTACAGAGCACCCCCCCCCCGCCCAAGTCTACTTCTTTACTCCTTAAACTTGTATCATCTCCTCCCTCCAAGTATCCGGGTGATCTCTGTCTCATGCTCAGAATGTATCGTCTCATCGTCTCCATCTTTCGGGATCCTCTTCCCCTGAACCCCAGGCCAGGCCTCCTTCCTATGTGGAGCTGCCCCAACTCCCTTCAAGTGGAGTTTTCTCCCTTAACTAGTCTTAGTTTCTAATTTTTCTGTCCTTCCCCTGCCTCCATCTCTCTCTCCTGTCTTTCTGTCTCCTCTCCTTCTCTTTGTCTGTTTTTCTCTCTCTGTCTCTGTGTGTGTGTGTGTGTGTTTGTCTGTGTCTCTGTTTTCTCTCTCTGTCTCTGTCTCTGTCTCTCTTCCCCCACCCCCAAATCTCCCAGGTATGCATTCTGGATCAGTAGAACAAATCCCAGGAAATGCCCTTCCCGAGCGTGCAGCTGCTCGGGCTTCTGGCAGCACGGTAAGAACGGAGCCTAGAGATCCACATTGTCAACGGCCCCACTTTCACATGAAGTGGGGCCTTGAGTCACATGATATACACTTTTCAGAGGGCGCCCAAGTCTGGGAGGGGCAAGGGGACGACAGGGAAAGCTCCCGAGAGCCTGGCCGTACCGTGAGGCGCCCGAGGTCTTGACCTCCAACAACGCTCTTTACCTTCAAGAGCTTTTATTTCCTCGGCTTTAAAATGTGGGTAAATATATGTGTGGAGAAAGTGTCTGTGACCTTAAAGCGCCATATACGTGTTAGATTGTTCCTTCACATTTTGGTTCGGAGCCGCCTCCATTTTCCTATCCGTAAAATGAGAAGATTGGGCCCGGCGTTCTCTGAGGTCCCCACATTGCATCCGGCTCTCTAGCGCTTCTCAGAACGTAGCCCGGGCCGGCCCCTCGAGAACCCTAGACGGCAGCCTGCTTGGAAACCAGATGGGGGGGCTCTCACATCGCCCCTGGCCCCGCCAGCACCATGCAAGCTGATTTCACCCGCATGAAGGCCCCTTGAAAAGGAGCCGCCCACTGCCCTGCTCCTAACCTCCCCAGGTCACTAAAATTTCATTCTTCGGTCTCAGCTCATTCCCACCCAACCACCCCCCATCAGGGCAAGTGTCCCATAGGGTCCAATAAGGCACGTACCTCATGGCCCTGCGGACACGGGAGGAAGAAGGAAAGACGATCACCGTGTTTCAGGCTGGGGTCAGCTTGTTCACTGCTGACAAAGCCAGAGTCCACGTTCGAGTGCCTAGAAGCTGGCTCATTGGTTATTCCCATCATTCCATTCTTCTCTTTCCCCATGGGGCTCCGGTAGAAGCGTACCAAGGACCTGGGACTGTCCTGCCCTTACGCTTTTCTGTTGTACGTTCTGTGGCCTGTGGCACAGGGTTCAAAGCCATGGCTTTTATAGTTGAATCCAAGTGCTGGGCCGCGGGCTCATTAAGCTCTAGCTGTGGATGGGACCACAGGAAGGGGGCGCCATTTGGGAATGACATCCCCTTCCTCCTGCTCCCACATCACTCCACTCTCCTCCACTAGGACTCCCTGTTAAACTCCAGGTGGCTTGGAGATGCTGGGGTGAGTACATCAATTTTAAGAATCCTTCTTGAGTTGCAAAAGGCCCTTGGGAGTTTTCACGTAGCCACGTGACATCTGGGCACTTCTGGGCACTGGATGCATCTGGGAAAACGGGCCAGTTCCAGAGCGGCTTACTGGGTGAGCGCTTTGAGACATTTGGTTACCCGTTAGTGCATTCAAGGCAGCAACTTGGAACAAATCCTTCTTGGCCCAATGTCACGGGGCTGCCCTTTCTCCTTTGACCTGACCTACCACATCTGGGTCATGAAGTCCGGGCTCCTTCTAGCGGCAGTGACTCAGTCCTGAATCGCCACCCCAGATTTCTATAGAATTGTAAGGCTTTGAAAGCAGCGGTCCACAGAGGTCGAGGGTACCAAGATTATTGGATCTACTTGTCAGAGGCTGAAAGGTGAGGTTACCTGACTGAGGTCAAACAGCCGGGAAGGGTCAGAGCAGAAACATTAACCGAGCACTTACTAGGCTTTGTGGTGGGAACTAAGAATGGAAATCCAGGAAAATGGTGGTGTCCACCCTCAAGAACCATCTAACCCCACACAAGGAAGAAATACGGCCATTCTGGGGCAAAGGAGAATGAAATGAGAGCAAAGGAGATGTGGGGCCCGAGTGTGGCGAGAGAAAAATGGCTCCCCTTTACCCACCTAGTGAAGGGGCTGTCCCTTTTCCATTGGTCTGCTTTCCTGGGGCCCGTTGTGCTTCTATCCCAGGAGAGGGCATTCAGAGAAGAGTGAATGGTTCAGTTGGGTCGAAGAATCATCTGCTCCACGGGAACTATTGTCACTAAGCGATGAGCCCCCATAACCTGGGCCGGCCTGGTCCGTGGCTGGGCTTGGATGGAAGGCCCTGCCGGAGCTTGGGTCTACCAGGCAGAGCCTCAATATAACACCGTAGGAGGATGGCCAAGGGAGGGACCCGGAGCCTGGCGTCTTGCTTTCCAACCTCAGTGTGGCCCTTGTGGGGAGAGGGGAGGAGGGCACCTTCCTCCTGGCCCCCGTGCTTGTGAGTGGGGGGCGTCCGAGCTGCCCTTCCTCCCGCCTGATCGCCTTTGCCCTTTCTCCGGTTTCCTGGAGAAAACTAGTGTCTGGGCTCATCTCCTCGAATAGCTTATGCAACAAAGGAAGGGCCCTCCTGGGAGACAATGGATGTGGAATGTGTCTATGGTGTCAGAGGAGAGGAAAGTGCTCCTTGAATGAGCTTGGAAAGCAAAAGCTCCCCCTGAGAACCCTGGGAAGCCAGCCCTTCCCTGCCCCCGTCGAGTCCGGGCAGAGCCATAGCTCTGAAAAAATCCCCCAGCCTGCCGTTCACTTCCATCCAACTCTCCGGGAACCCGGACCCCAGCACACCGACGCTGGCCATGGGGTTTTCTTGGCAAGGATTTTGGAGTGCTTGGCCACTTCCTTCTCCAGATCAATCGACAGATGAGCAAACTGAGGCAAATAGGGTAAAGTGACTTGCCTAGGATCACACAGCTAGTATAGCAAGGCTGGATTTGAACTCAGAGCTTCCTGGCTCCAGGCCCAGGGCCTCCGCGTCCACACTTTAGCTTGACATCATCCTCATGGTGAGCGCTATTTCATTCCTTTTACAGATGTGCATTCGCCGGCTCCCACAGACACAGACACGTACTTTATCCGGGGAATCGCCTCCATGTGGAACCACACGTGCGGGTCCGGAGAGCTCGGCAGCCGTGTGCGGGACCCGCGTGCACATACACCGATGTGCACGCTGGCCCCCGACCTGCGTCGGGCCTAGGGGAGGCCGGGACCCCGAGTCCCACCTGTTGGTACCCCCTCCCTCCATCCCAAGACCGGCTCCACCGGGAATGGGATCGTGTTTTAAATGGAAGGGTGGGCAGAGAGCCAGCTGACTCGCTGGCTGCCATGGTGGGGGGGGGGCTCCCAAGGGACAGTCCTTGGGATGACTCGTTCAGGGGTCTCGGACGGCTGGGAGTTTGGGGGGAAGGCCAGACCCTCCCCGAGGCTTGGCCCAGTTCCATGTGGCCCTGCTCACCCCACAGCTGAGCCCGGGTTCCAGAGAAGTTAGCCTCCAGGCAGGAAAGAATATGTTTCAATAAGAGAAACTCCCCCGCCCCCATCCCAGTAATCCCCTCCTTCCTATGAGGGACCGCCCCTCTGGGTGGTGGGGCTCCGGGGTGCTGGTTCCCTCAGTGGGCCTCCGCCACCTGGTGCCCACAAACCACCATGGGAGGGGCTGGCGATCACAGGATGATTACAGCAAAATCATGGGAAAGCCCTAAACTTACAGATGAAGAAACTGAGGCAGAGAAAGTGACTAGTGTGGGACTAAAGTGCCATTCAAGCTCAGGTTCTCCTGACTCCTGGTTCAGGGCCTTCAGCATGTCGTGCAGCCTCACACTAATCAGAGCCAAAGTAGAAGAGGGAATCATGGAGACCCACCCATGGAAAAGATGGATGGAGGAGTGAGCAGAAAAGACAGAAAAAGAGGGAAGAGGGGAGGGAGAGATGAGACAGATGTCAGGTGAACTCAGGGAAGGGTGTGGGAGGAAGAAGACAGGGAAGGAAGGAAGGAAGGAGGGAAGGAAGGAAGGAAGGAAGGAAGGAAGGAAGGAAGGAAGGAAGGGGGGAGGGAAGAAAGAAAGGAAGGAAGGGGGAGGGAAGAAAGGAAGGAAGGAGGGAGGGGGAAGGAAGGAAGGAAGGAAGGGAAGGAAGGAAGGAAGGAAGGAAGGAAGGAAGGAAGGAAGGAAGGAAGGAAGGAAGGAAAGAAGGGAAAGAAGGCAGGGGCTTCTTGGATCTGAGGTGGAAGGAAATTAGGTTGATGGTTCCCTTTGCCAAGAGGGGGGGGGTTCCGAGGGGGGGGGGTTTGGGGAAGTAGTTGGTCCTGGAAAAGGGGGGAGGCAAGTTTGGGACAAAGAGTTTTAAATCCTCAGTTTGGTTCCCTCCCATGACCCCCATGATTTAAACAAAAAAACACAAATTTCACAACTTACAAAATAATGAAAGAAATTTCTCTTAAAAAAAAGAAAAAAAACATACTTCAAATTTTTAAAATAATTTTTTAATTTTAAAAAATTTAAAAAAATAATTAAATACTTTTAAAAAATTTAAAAAAAAAAAAATTTAAAAATTTAAAAAAACTTTTCAACATCCACACACAAGACTTTGCCCTTTTTTTTTAAAGAGTAAGGGAGAAGGTCCCGGGCAGACCCAGGGGGGGTGGGAGTTTGTGTGTTTTGAAAAGGGGGGGAGGATTTTAAGGGGTCCCGGAGGGACATGTCTTTTTAAATGGGCCATTAAATTGGGCTTTGTAAAAGTTTATTACCTGTGCAGAGGGGAGGGAGGGGGGCGATGGCCCAAGGGGGAAAAAGGAGGAAAAGGGGGGTTTCCTGGTTTTTCTTCCGGATTTGTTTGCCTTTCCTTTGTTTAGTGTTTATTTGTTCTGTTTTGCATTAATTTAGGCCTGTTTTTCAGGGGTTTCTGGTTTCCCTTGGACAAGAATTCAGGTTCATCCTCATCCACAACCACAACCAGGACTTTGTTTCTTCCTCTTAGATGCGTTTATTGAGTTTTTTGAGTCTATATTATATCCCACTGCTGGGAGCTGTATTATGGAGGAGGCAGGGAGGAGGGGGAGGGGGATGGATGGAAGGGGGGGGAGAATGGAGAGAAGGGGGAGTGGGATGGAGAGAAGGGGAAGGGATGGAGAGAGGGGGAGGGGATGGAGAGAAGGGGGGAGGGTGGGAAGGAGGAGGGGAGGGGTGGAAGAAGGGGAGAGAATGGAAAGGGGAGGATGGAGAAAGGGGAGGGGATGAGAGAAGGGGAGAGGATGGAAAGAAGGGGAGGAGATGGAGAGAAGGGGAGGGGATGGAGAGGGGAGGGGATGGAGAGAGGGGAGGATGGAGAAGGGGGAGGGTGGAGAGAAGGGGAATGGAAGAAGGGAGGAATGGAGAAGGGGAGGGGAGAAGGGAGGGATGGAGAGAAGGGAGAAGGGGGTGGATGGAAGCAAGATCCAGACCCTGAACTCCCCTCCCCAGATGAAGCTCTCCTTCCGGGCAGGTCTGGCCCTGGTGTTGTTGGCTTGTTGGAGGAGAGCCAGGCAAAGCAGCTGAGGCAGGTCTGGCTGAGCGGACCTCCGGCCCCAGGGGCAGCCGCTCACCTCGGGGTTCCTGCCTCCCAGTGACCCAGCCCCAGACCAAGCGTTGGCGTCAAAGCCTCGGCCGTGCGGGGGCCTCACATCACTGGATCGCACATTGAGCCGGGCCTTGAAGCCGGGGTGGGGCAGGGAGGAGGCGGGGGTCTCCCGGCGAGCCGGGGTCGTCCCGGAGGCTGGGCAGGAGGGGCGGGCCCGCCCAGAAGTCCGAGCAAGGGGTGAATGTGGGCTGGGCCGCCGGATCAGGACGGGCCTTGGGGCCCGGGAGGAAAGAGATCGCGGGGGGGGCCTTGGGCATGGGGTGAGGTGGCCATAAGTCCCTGGTCCCGGGGGGTCCCTGGGGAGCTGAGCCCCAGATTTTCCGTCTCAGACTCAAGAAAGAGCCGAAGAAGAGAACGGGCCCAAACAAGGCCAATGTGAAGCAGGAGCGGGATGAACGTGGTCCCCGGAGGCGGGGCCGGCCCGGCCGGCGAGGAGGCGGCTAGGAAACGGCCCCGCGGCCTTCCCTGGGAGTCCCGGCCCCGCCGGCCCGTGGGGCGGGATGAGATGGGAGCAGCGCGGAGCTTGGGGCGGGAGGGGGGGGGGGGGGGGTGCAGGCGCGGGACATCTGGAGCCCATTTCGACGTGGAAGTCGGGCGGGGGCGGGCGGGGGCGGGCGGCCGCAGAAATGTTTGATTTTTCTCGGTAATTTAATTTTATCTTCTTTTCCCATATAATCAATGGGAATTCTTTGCAGGTGTCATGGTGAAGAGGAGGCAACTGTGGGACAGGGGAGAGCATCCTGGGCGGGGGGGAAGCCCCCGAGCCCTCCCGGTCCGCTCTCGGTTTCACCACCTGGAAGGTGCGGCCCATTGGGGAAATCCCTCCACGACGACCCCCGCCCCCCTGGGCCGGGGGCTCTGCTGAGCTCTGAGGGAGGGGGCCACGGGGAGCCCAAAGGACATGGTCTCGGTTCCGACCTCCCGGGTTCCGTCCCCTCGGGCGCTCCCTTCCTTCTCCAGTTCACCCGCCCCTTAGGGGCCCCTCCCTCGCTGCTGCGGGAGAAGGCTCAGTTCTTGGAGGATAGAGACCATTTTATTTGGGGGAGGGGCGAGGAAGGGCAGATCCCCAGGGCCAATGGCAGTGCCCTGTACGTGGGCCAGAGGGAGGGGAGGAATCCGGGACCTCGGGAACCGTTGAGTTCACCCATTAAGAGAGTAGCGGAGAGAGCCCCAGACTGCTGGGGGACCTCAGGCTCAGCGGGTGGGAGCTGGAGGAGGGTTCGGAGGAGACTGAAGGAGTGGGGGGGGGGGAGGAGAGCCAGAGCAGGGAAAGGGGGGGGCAGGGAGAGCACCAGCAGCAGGGCTGAGAGGAAGACATTTGCTAGGGCATCAATGACTGGAGAGTGAAAGGGCAGGCTCGTGGCCTGTCTCCAGGCAAGATGGCGGCCACTGAGAGCCTGACCCACATCCCGGGGGAAAGATGGTGCTCCGTGGCTTGGAAAAGACCAAGGAAGTCATTTCCAGTTAGCTAAAGACTGGACTAGAGGACCGAGGGAGGAGGGGCCGGAATGGGAAATGGTAACCAGGGATTCTGGGATCAAACTGAAACCCAGGCCATTTTGTAGACCAACCCAAGATGGGGGCAGGAATGGGAAGGAAGACCAACAGGCGCGCAGGCCGGATCCGTGGCTCGTGGGGCTTGTGACAACCGGGGATCGGAGATGGGAGTTCTAAACCAAGGGTAGATGAGGCCCTTATGGCCCTCCGGACATAGGTGCTGGAGGGCTTGAGTTGGAATGGCGAATCTGGGGTGAGCCGGGAGGTCTGTGGGCGACTTAGGCCGCAGGGGCCAGCATGCGGTTTGGCTCGAGATGGGAGCCCGGGTGGGAAGCGGCTGCCAAGATATGGCGCGTGGGCGGATGATGGAGCCGGGGCCTTTATAAGTAGCGTGGGTCGGTGATGGCTGCCTTCGCCTGAGAGCACGGAGGCGTTCCCAAAAGCCTCTGGCGTAAAGCGGGCCCTCTTGTCTTCAGGGAGGGGAAACCTTTTGGGAAGGGGGGGAGGCCTTAAAATGGAGGATGGGTAGAGGGCACCTTCGTGTGATTCCTGAGTTGCTTTTTGCCTTTGGTTTTTGTGTGTGTGTGTGTGTGTGTGTGGTGGGGGAGAGGGAGAGAGGAGAGAGGAGGGGACAATGGGGAGGGGCGGCGAGAAGGAGGGAGAAGGGTAAGAGACAGGAGAATAAGGGGTAGGAGAGAAGGACAGAACAGAGAGAACAGAGGAGGACAATCAGAGAGAGAAGGACAGACGGAGGACAGGCAGAAGATGAGAACTGGAAAGAACCTATCAAAGAGATAGGGAAGAGAGCCAGGGTGAGTGGATGTGGGAAAAGGGAAAAGAGGCTCGTAATTTTCTCCCAGCTAAGGCTGGGATGGTTGGCCTAGAACTCTGGTTAGAAGGTCCTGGTTGGGGCCAGAACAGAAAGGGAGGCAGCGTGAGACTGATGGGAGGACATGGAGTGAGGTTCAGTTCTGGCTCCGCCAAGCCCTGGACGTTGAATTGTTTTCTCCGAGCTCAATCTTAACATGTCTTGACTGTACAAATGGAATGAGAAAGTGAATTGGTTCACTTTTCCTCGAGAGCCCAGTGGGGCAAAATTAGAACGGTGGCGTCAATCCCGCAGTGAGTGGCCTTTCCTGAGCTTATTTTGCTGCTGCCATTAGGCTGGTCCTAACGGGGGTCTATGGAGGAACTTAGGAAATTGCGGTTCCTTGGCTTTCTGGGACAAGAGACAGACCTGGAGGCAGGTTGCCCGTGGGTGTCCCCTCAGCTCTCTGGCCCGCAGCATCGTCCAAAGGGTACTTTAGGTCCTACGACTAGGGGAGCATGTGGAGGGTCAGGAGAGCGAGTTCCAACTTGACCTTGGGAATTCCTTGTGGGTGACCTGAGAACTCTTGATTCTGTTTCCTCAGTTTCTATCTAAAATGACCTGGAGAAGGAAATGGAAAACACTCCGGATTTTTGCCAAAACCATCCAAATGGCTCACAAGAGTTGGAAAAATTGAAAACAACAAAATGGGGCTTTCCCTCTCCCTTTCTTTTCTTGTTTCTGTTCCATTCTCTCTGTTCTATTGTGTTGCCCTATCTGTTTTGTTTCTCTCCTCCTGACCCCCTTTTGTTCTGTTTCTCTTGTCTCTCTCTTCTATTTCTGTTCCCTGTTCTTCTTGTGTGTGGTGTGTCTCTTCTGTCTCACTTCTCCTTCTGTCTCTATCTTCTATTTCTGTCTCTCTCTTTTTTTTTCTTCTTGTTTCTCTTTTTGTTTTGTTGCTCTTTGTTTCTCTTCTTTCTTTCTCTTTTTTCTTTTCTCTCCCTTCTTTTCTCTTTTTGGTTTCTTTGCTTTTTTTTTCTGTCTCTGCTTTTGTCTTTGCTTGTCTTCGTTCTGTCTGGCCTTGGTCTTCTGGAAGTTGGGGAGGGCAGGGCCTCCCGCCAGGAGGGAGGGGCCGGCCCTTCCTCTCCCCCGGCCCCAGAGTTCCTGGCGGCCGCGTCCAACGGGCCCTTTGCGGGCGGTCAGGACCCAGCCTGGGGTCCGTGAGCGTTCCTTGGCCTGAGACCGGGAGGTTAGTCATCGCTTTCCTCCCCTCGATCGGCTCCTTTGCCGGCCGGTGGCCGGGGGAAGGGGGGCCCGAGGCCCGAGAGGAGAGTGGCGTGGAGGGTCCGAGGGTGGGTGGGGTGGGGAGTGAGGTGACGTGGAGGGATGGAGTGGTGAGACATTTCCGGTAAGGCAGAGAAAGCCGTTTGGCCTTTCTTGAAGCTGTCAACAGAGCCAGCCCGCCTTCAGTTGCCTTCGAGGCCCGTGATAGGGGTTTTTCCTCACTTTTAGGAGAGGGTACGCCGTAGTTGCACAATAAAATAAACTCACATTCTCATATATACAAAATACAATACTTAATAATAAAACATAGAATAAATAATAAACATTAAAACCATCTCACATAATAAAAATGAAAAAAACTAAGAATTATTAATACACATAATATTCACACAACCTCTACACACAACAGACACACACACACACACTAATACACTACACACACTACAATACACATAATAAATTAAAATTTCTTCACAGAAACTAACATAATTGAACAAACTCAACTCACACATAATAACATTTCACTCACTCACACTCAAAAAATCACATCTCATAGAATTCAAATCTCAAGCCTGACAACTACAAACCACAGTAATCTACACAAATTTTCTCCACATAAACTTCTTTACTTTTGGTGTGTTAGAGGGAGCATAGGGATGTGTGGAAGGAGTCTTAAAATCACCTCTCTTCCCAGCCGGAGGACGGTGAGCGGGTGAGGCTGGCATGGGTGGGGTTGGAAAGGGCTGGGGTGGCGGGGCGGGCGGCGCATGGGCGGGGAGGGAGGAGGATTGCCTGTACAGTGAGGGCCGGATGGAACGAGGAAACTTCTCGTTGCCCCGCCAGCGTCACGTGTTTCAAGGCGGCCATGGGACTCAGGAGGAGGGAGGAGGGTGGGGGGAGGGAGGAGGTGGCGGGAGGAGGGAGGGGTTGGGGGTGGGGAGGACGATGGCGGGGGCGAGGGAGGAGGGTGGCGGGGGCGAGGGAGGACGATGCACAGAGCAAGCGGGCCCGGGATCTGGCGGACGGTGGTCGGGCCGTGGCTGGGGAGTGGGAGGTGAGATGGGACAGGGGAGGGAGAGCCGGGGACCGGAGAGAACAGGAGGAACGGAGGCAGGAAAGGTGGAGCCAGGGCAAGCGCTCCCAGAGCGTCACCTGAGCAAGGACAGAGAAGGCAACGGCTCCTCCGCGCCTCGGTGGGACCGGGAGATGGAGGGAGCAAAAGCTGCGGAGGGAGGCAGGAGGAAGCCTGCCTTCCTCTCCCTGCTCCCTGCTCCCACGGGCCCCAATAAGCAGAGCTCAACAGCGCAGAGGCTCCGAGGACTCCCTCCTGGGGAGGCTCTGCTGTGGCCGCCCCAAAGTTCTATTCCTCGATGTAGGTGCCAGAGTTGGAGCACTCTGGGAGAGGGGGAGGGAGGGAGGCCCGCGGGGCCTTCCCAGCGCCGCTCGACCTGGGCCCTGGCCCGAGAGCGCTCCCCCCTCAAGGCTCTGTGCCAGAGCCATCCCTGGCAGAAAACTCAGTGCAGGGGGAGAGATTAGGAAGAGCAGAGGGCCTGGGCCCTTCAGCAAGGCCTCCCCCGCCTGGTTAGGAAAGGCCTCCCCCGCCTGGTTAGGAAAGGCCTCCCGGGCCTGGTTAGGAAAGGCCTCCCGGGCCTGGTTAGGAAAGGCCCTTCCGGCCGAGAATAGCGACCCAGGCAGTTAGGTTCCCAGGCCTGGGAGGATGTGTTTAATACCCACAGAGATTGTCTTCACACTTCTCAAGTCGGATCGGAGCTGATGTAAATTGGCTTAGCAGTGTAAATGTCCTGGCTTGGGAGGCCGAGGTTTGGGAGGAAACGCTCCACAGAAGCTTTTAGAGAAAGGAGGGACTGAGAAAACCTGGGAGTGGAGGGCAGAGGGCAGGATGAGCTGCCTGAGGCTCCTGGGGCTTTCTGGAGAAGCCAGGAGGGGCAAGATGGGGGGGGGGGAGGTATCTGGCACCCCCCGGACGGAATAGTTTGGAGCCACAGGTTGGTGAGTGCAGGTTTCTGGGGGAGGAAAAGCATTTGTGGAGCACCTCCTCCGCACCGAGCACTTTCCAGGTTGAATCTCCTTCATTCTCACCACCCTGGGAGGAAGACGCCCTAATTATCCCCATTTTCCAGATGAGAAAACCAAGGAGGCCCCAGTGAAGTGGCTCACCCAGGCAGTCAGCTAGGGAGCGTGTGAGGTGGGATGCGTGTTGGGGTCTTCCCGACTCCAGAGCCAGCATTCTAAGCGCAGAGCCGGGGGAGCGGGGGAATTTTGGAAATGACTTCTCCAACTTCCTTTTGGCATGGGGGCCCTGGGATTCCCCGACTCCCGAGCCATTCTTCCCAAAGCCTTTGTTTTCATTGGCTCCCCTTTCCCGGCTGCACATTCTTCTCGGGAGCTGTCAAACTGCCTAGTTTAACTCTTCTTTTTGACCCTCCTAGCAGTCGCCCTCCCATGTCCTCTCCCTGTCTCCATCCGGGCCCCCAAGCTACACACTACACGTGTGATGTTTTGAAAAATCCCACCTCCCTCCCCACCAACCAGGTCCCGCCATCCAGGCTTTGGGTCACCCGTGAGCCCGGGAGGAGCTGGGAGACAGTTCCGGCCTCTGAAGGGATCCACGGGTGATCCGCCTTGGAAACCAAAGGTGACCGGCCTACTGCTGGAACTTGATCTCGGGGTCCTCCCTATTCCCTCCCAGCCACCCAAAGCTCATTTTCCAGCCCTAGACTCCTTGGCCAGCTTCCATCTGCTAGGTTACTCTCAAGACTATAGAATAGCAGCGGTCATGGAAACGGCCAGCTAACGTTCAGAAGACTCTCAGGGCTTCCTGGGTGGGGAATGGCAGAAGTGGGAGGTTCTTTAGGGTAGAGTCAGGTGACTGCTGACCAGAAACAGGATCAGGAGGTCAAAGGGAGGCCTCCATTTGGAAAAAACACAGAGACTTCTCAGCCTGGCGGGAACCTCCGAGATGGGCCGCTTCTTGCCTCTCCCAGCCTCCGGCTGTCCCTGCCTGGTTTTTTTTTCACCTGGCCCAGAGCCTGTGCTACCTGCCCTGCAGTCCTGCTTGCAGTCGCTTGACCTGTCTCCTGCCCTGAACGCCCACGGATGGCGAATGATGAAAGATTGCAGGCTCCTTATTATCGGCTCCTGTGCTAAATGAGTCCGGGACAAGCCGGCCACGGTTCCCATCCGGAGTCCATTTGAGCGTATGAGAGTATATCTTGGATGAGGAAACCTTGCTGGGTTGGCAGCTGTCACGTTAGAGTTGCCCAAGCTGGGTGGGGGCAGGGGGTGTAAGTGATCTGTCCAGGATCACACAGTCAGGTTATGTCAAATGGAACCCAAACCTGGGGCTTCCCAGCAGGCATTCCAACTATAGATAATCAACGTTTGTTGAATAGTCTGGTTTGGGTTTTTAGTGGAAAGATTGCTGGATTTAGTTGGAGAATCTAGGTTCAAATCCAATATCTACAATTTTATATTTATGTGACTATAAGTTGGTCCAGTCTCTGGCTGCCTCAGTTTACCAAAGTGTAATATCTTTTAAGGTGTTCGAGTCCATGGTGTTTATGGTTACTTCCCATCTTGACAATGACTTGAGACCCAGTGGCTTGGCTGCCCCAAGTTATGGTTTTCCCTTGTGTCCCACATGGTCTCTGAGGCTGCTGCCAATCTCGATACTGTGGGATCAAGTGGCTCGGACCCAGACCCCATGGAAGAATTCTCATCTCAGGGAAACCCCTCCACCAAAGGTGCTGCCCTACAGCTCTTCTCCTATTCTGCTCTGGCTACCCCCAGTTCATGAAACGAGAGGTGCTGCCCACAGGTCCCAGGAAAGCTCAGCTGCGCTTCCCTCCCTGGGAAGGTGGAGAGCACACGGATGTCAGTTCTCCCTCCCTTCAGTGGGAAACCAAACCTGTGGCTTCTGAGGGAGAGACTGGGAACTCCAAGATTAGACACGACCTCAGAGCCTGCAGATTGCAAGCCCCTCACCTGACCCAGGGGGAAACAGGCCTAAGAAAGGGAAGTCATCGCTAATCCTAGACTGTTAAGCTGAGAGGGAGGCATCGGCTCAGAGAACCCCCAACTGCTCCAGCCAGCCAGGATTCCTGGGCCACTCGCTACCAAGCCCCCTCTGACAGCTTTCGTCTGACTTGCCAGGACTCCTCGTTGGGGGTTTCCAGGGCATAGTCCAGAAATCTAGGGAAATTCCAGGAGTCAAGGACTTTAACATCTCTTCTCTGTCTCTGTCTCTGTCTCTGTCTCTCTCTCTCTCACACATATACACACACACACACACACACACACACACACACACACACAACTACTCATATACACACACAAAATGTGTATAAAGGAGATAGACCGTCTCCAGAGCTGCCACAAGAAAATCCCACTGAATGCACTGTTATCGGTGGGCAGCCCCCGGGGGTATGAGGCAAGGACCAGAGCCCACAGAGACCCCCATCCCGAGCCAGTGGACCCGACACCAGCTGGCACGGCACTGACTTCTATTGGTCCAGAGTCCCGAGGCCCAGGTCCAGTAACAGAAGCCCCCAGTCTAGAGGCTGCCACGGCCTGCCGGTTGTGGGCCACTGTCCGCAGGACAGCCAAACTAGCAGACGGCCACCAGCGCTCTTCCACGGGGTGGCCACCCGAGCCAGAAACTGCCCCGAGAAGACTAGAGATGCATGAAAAAGTGTCTACCCCAAAGGGCACTCCATGTGCGCATCAGGGCACTCGGTGGGGACACCACCAGCAGAGGCAGAGGTGAGGAAGAAGGTGCTTTCCAGGCACTGAGCCGGAGCCAGCCCATCCAAAGGTCCAGAGGCAGGAAATGGACCGTTTGGCGTCAGAAACAACAAACAGTCGGACTGGCCGGACCCGACGAAGAGAGGGAATCTCGAGCAAGGTTGGAAATGGCAGTTGAGGTCGGGTTGTGTGAAGGGCTTTGAATTGCAGACAGAGGACTGCACATTTGACCCTGGAGGAGCCACAGGAGTTTACTGAGGAAGAGAATGACTGTGCTTTAGCAACGTTACTCAAGAAATTGGAGAAAGGAGGGTTTGGACTAGGGAGGGAGCTGGAGGCCGGGAGGCCACGGAGCCCAGGGAGGCCAGGAGGTGATGAGGGCTGGCACCAAAGGGGCATCTGTGTACGCAGAACGGGGAGAAATAACGCCTGATATCTAAGAGAACGAGATGGAGGGCATTAATCCCTAGCTGCAGAACTTTGGGCACGTCCCTGCCTCTCACCGGGTCTCACTTTCCCCACCTGTAGAATCCGGGCCTGGATTACATGCCCGAGATGCCTTCCAGGGGCAACATCCCACAAACCTTCGAAATCTGGGCTTCATTCATTGGACATCACGGCATCAAGTAGGATGCTGGGTAAATTCTGACATCGAGAGCCAGGAGATGCCCACGTTGTGGGGGGAGGGTGACAGTAGTCGGCGCTAGGAAAAGGCACGGGCCTCCAGCCGGGGACCAGGGTGAGTTCCGGAGGGGCTGCCTACAGTTGAGCTGCCCGGGACTTCAGAGGCCATCGAGGTCAAGCTTCTCCTCTCACCGAGGAGGGCGCTGAGGTCTGGGAAGGTGAAGGGACTCTCGAGGCCAGGATGCTGCTTCACATTGTCGGGGGAGCCCACAGACAGTGCAGAAGTGAGCCCTGGAGGGCTCCCCCAAAACGACTGAAGTGGGTGTGAGGACGGCCGTGGGGGCAAGAGGGGGCCGCTGCTCAGGGAGGCGACGTGCATCCAAACGCAGCCCCCAGGGAGGCAGATCTCGGGAATCTCACCCCCCTTTTCCAAGGGAGACTCTGCTTCCTGCTCAGTGGGGCTGGGAGAGCGGGACCAGAAGCGCCAGCCTCTCTGCTCCTGTCCAAGAAGGGGCGTTCTGACCCAAGTGGCTGCCCCCCCCATATTGGCAGCCTAGCAGAAATCATCGTTTTCCATCCAGGCCCCTTTTGTCAGCATCCCCTCTTTTCTGTTCTTCCAGCACCCCTGTCTGCTGCCCCAGGGTCCCCCTCCAGGGCCTTCTATGCCTCTGACCTGGAAGGAACCACAGAGGAAATCCTCCCCTGGCCCCACCCCCATTCCCACATGGCACCAGCACTCAAGCCGCATCCCAATTTTTGTTCCCTGTTGGCAAAAAAATGGCAGAGATCACTCGAGCCTGGCAATTGGGCCAAGGAGGACCTGCCTGGTAACCGGCCTGTGATGCCTCAGCCAGGACTTAATGAGCCCTAGAGACACTAATTGATGGAGTTCTGACACGAGTGAGGCCGGGAGTCCCTGGGAGAAGCCCCGGCCCCTCCCTGACCCAAACGGCCCTTCCAAGGGCCTGCCAGGGTTCTAAAATCGAGCAGCAAATTCAATCAGGCACGTGGGAATTTCTATTATTTTCATATATTTAGAAGAGATTTTAAGGTGGATTTCGTTCCACGCTGTATATTTTTATGATGTGAGGTCAGGCCATGCTGATGAATACTATAATGCTGGCAGCAGGAGGGCCTTGGAAATGTGTGTGCGTGCGTGTGTGTGTGTGTGTGTGTGTGTGTGTAAAAGAGAGATATGGAAAATGACAAAGAGACAGAGACAGAGAGAGAGTAAATGGGTGTGTGTAAAAGAGAGAGAGATACAGACATGGAGACAGAGAGAGACAGAGACAGAGAATGTGTGTGTGTGTGTGTGTAAAAGAGAGGGAGAGATACAGAAAATGACAGAGATACAAAGATAGAGACAGAGAATGTGTGTGTAAAAGAGAGATATAAAAATGACAGAGATACAGAGACAAGACAGAGAAATAGAGTGATTGAGTGTGTGTGTGTGTGTGTGTGTGTGTGTGTGTGTAAAAGAGATATGGAAAATGACAAAGAGACAGAGACAGAGAGAGAGTAAATGGGTGTGTGTAAAAGAGAGAGAGATACAGACATGGAGACAGAGAGAGACAGAGACAGAGAGTGTGTGTGTGTGTGTGTGTGTGTGTGTAAAAGAGAGAGAGATACAGAGACAGAGAGACAGAGACAGAGAATGTTTGTGTGTGTGTGTGTGTGTGTGTGTGAAACAGAAAGTTATGGAAAATGACAGATACAGAGACAAGATAGAAACAGAGAGAGAGTGAATGGGAGTGTGTAAAAGAGAGAGAGATACAGAGACTGGGACAGAGAGAGACAGAGACAGACAGAGAGAGAGAGAGAGAGAGAGAGAGAGAGAGAGAGAGAGAGTTTGTAAAAGAGAGGGAGATATACAGAAAAGGACAGATACAAAGATACACAGAAAGAATGTATGTAAAAGAGAGAGATATAAAAAATGACAGAGAAATAGAGTGCCTGAGTGTGTGTGTGTGTGTGTGTGTGTGTGTAAAAATATGGAAAATGACAAAGATACACAGACAGTGAGAGAAAGAGAGAGAGGGAATGGGTGTGTGTATAAGAGAGAGAGATACAGAGACAGAGAGAGAGAGAGAGAGAGAGAGAGAGAGAGTATGTAAAAAAGAGGGAGAGATACAGAAAATGACAGACATGCAGAAAATGACAGAGATACAGAGATTGAGACAGAGAGAAAGTGAGTATATGGTTGTATAAAAGAAAGAGATACAGAAAATGAGAGAAATACAGAGACAAGATGGAGAGAAAGAGAGAGTCAATGTGTGTGTGTAAAAAAAGCAGAGACACACAGAGAGAATGGGTGGGTGTGGGGTGTTCGTGTAGAAGAGAAAGATACGGAAAATGACAGAGATACAGAGACAAGACAGAGAGAGAGTGAATGGGTGTGTGTAAAAGAGAGATACAGAGACGGGGACAGAGAGAGACAGAGAGAGAGTGTGTGTGTAAAAGAGAGAAAGAGATACAAAAATGAAAGAGATATAGAGACAAGACACAGAGAGAGAAAGAAAAAGTGAATGTGTGTCTGTAATCTAGAGAGAGATACAGAGGACACAAAGAGAAAGAGAGTATGTGTGTGTGTGTGTAAAAGAGAGAGATACAAAAAATGACAGAGACAGAGACAAAACAAAGACAGAGAAAGAGAGAGTGTGTGTGTGTGAGTGAAAGGGAGAGATACAGAAAATGACAGAAATACAGAGACAAGACAGAGACAGAGAGAGAGTGAGTGAATGTGTGTGTGTAAAAGATAGAGAGATACAGAGACAGAGAATATGTGTGTGTGTAAAACAGAGAGAGATGCAGAAAAATGACAGATACAGAGCCAAGACAGAGACAGAGAGAAAGAGAGAGTGAATGTGTGTGTGTAAAAAGAGAGATACAGAAAATGACGGAGATACATAAATGACAGAGAGAGAGAGAGAGAATAAAAGAGAGATACAGAAAATGACACAGAGACAGAGACAGAGAGAGTGAGAGAGAGAGTGTAAAAGAGAGATACAGAAAATGACAGAGATGCAGAGAGAGACAGAGGCACACAGAGAGAGAAAGAGACAGAGAAACAGAGAGAGACAGAGAAAGAGAGAGACAGAGAGATACAGAGACAGAGAATATGTGTGTGTGTAAAACAGAGAGATGCAGAAAATGACAGATACAGAGACAAGACAGAGACAGAGAGAAAGAGAGAGTGAATGTGTGGGAAAAAGGAGATACAGAAATGAAGAAAAATGAAGAGAGAGAGAGAGAGAGAGAGAATGAGAATAAAAAGGGTACAGAAAATGACAGAGATACAGAGAGAGACAGAGGCACACAGAGAGAGACAGAGGCACACAGAGAGAGACAGAGACAGAGAAACAGAGAGAGACAGAGAAAGAGAGAGACAGAGAGAGACAGAGACAGAGAAACAGACAGATAGATACAGGAGTTAGGAATCTTTTACCATGGATTCGGCGATGGGAGGAAGCACAAGAGGAGCTGCTCCTCCTTGGGCCCAGGGGCACTCCTTGGATGCTGTCGCCTGAAGATGGGCCTGCCCAGCATCCTCAGATCCTTCTCCCACCTGACTCAGCAGGTTCTTTTTCTGGGGGCAAGAACTAGAAAGCGGGAGGTGGGGAGGAACCAGGTCTGAGGGAGAAAAAGGAGGCCATGGCCCTCCGGGGAGAGCCCTTCCAAGCAGAGGAGAAGGTGAGGGGCGATTTTGGTATAAACTTGGGGACTGACCACATTTCCGTGACTGAACCCCAAAGAATCTTCATGATCCGAACAAATGAGAACGGATGGAAGGTGGTCTTGAGGCTGACCTTTCGGTGAACACTTTGTTGTGATCGCTTTGTATTATGGTCATCTGTCGTGTGACTGTCCAAATGTAGCCTGCCGAAAAAACGAGCCATCATTCCCTTTTTACTTTCTC
Organism: Sarcophilus harrisii; assembly: GCF_902635505.1. Taxonomy (NCBI): domain Eukaryota; kingdom Metazoa; phylum Chordata; class Mammalia; order Dasyuromorphia; family Dasyuridae; genus Sarcophilus; species Sarcophilus harrisii. The sequence continues at coordinate 81,122,928 of NC_045432.1, read as the reverse complement.
ATCAAGGTTGTACTCAATAGCTTTCCGTCATTTTCATAATGGTTTTTATAAAGATGAGAAAGTGGGCACACGGGTTGGGATTTCAATCCCCTTCTTTCAGCACCGCTGGGTTTTCCCCCATTCTTTTGATTTCTTCCACTTCCCAATGTAGCTTGTAACATGATCCCTTAATGCGTTCAAGATTGCGTTGCCTTCGGTGGGCATTTTCTCATTGTCTACCTGGTCCGGTCCGGCTTTTTGTCCCAACTTACTCCTGAGTGACATTTTTAATTCCTTTGATTGTACATTGGAGACTTAAAGCGTTAAGGTCCAAATGCGTCCTCGACGATGAAAATAAATCATTATAGGAACACTGATCAATCTGTTCCCTTTTCTGCCAGCTTCATCTGGGAAAGCTCTGGGGATGATGTGGCTCGATTGAACCTCACGCCAAGTTTTCCGTAAACTTGTTTTGGCCTCCTCTGCTTTTTACTGGTTTATGAGGCAATGCCGTTCCTAAGCATCTTCAGTTCTCAGTCCATGGTGTCTTATAAACGAGCATGTATATTCCAAACCAGTGTTACCTTTGGCTGCCTCGTCTCTCTTCTTGGCAAGGAGACCGAGCGTTTCCTGGCGAAGGTAGTATCGGGCCTCTTTTGACCTCCTCATTGTGTCGACGGTTTCACATCGGTTAAACTTTGGGATGAAACGATGATCGCCAAGGTCATTCTCTGCCTTTTGTCATTTCCTAATTTCTGGCACCGAGGGGTCGTTGGAAGAGGTTATCGATCACGTGCCATGGCTTCCCACCTTTCTCCTTTCTTCTGCTTTGCTGTCGATTTGAAACCCGCGTGCTAGTTGACCGTGTGCTGGATCGGAGACAGCTGATTTGGAAACACCTTCCACCTCGGTAAGCAGTCATTTCCTGACTCCATGAGATCAGTTTCCTTGTTTCTCGTGCTATCTGATACCTGACATGTCCAACACCTTCCAAGTCTCTTCGGAACGAAAGAATCCATCTTGCACGGGCACGTGGTGTCGAAGTAGCCTAGGAGCCTTTTCCAATATGACTTCATCATTTCCTCTACCCATCTTTGAATTCAAGCCACCATGTATCTAAATCCAGGTTGAGAGGCAGCAAGGTGGCGCAGCGGATAGAGCACCAGCCCTGAAGTCAGGAGGACCTGAGTTCAAATCCGATCTCAGACACTTAACACTTCCCAGCTGTGGGACCCTGGGCAAGTCACTGAACTCTAATTGCCCCAGTTAAGAAATCAATTAATTAACAAAAAATAAAAATCTAAGTTGACTCTGAGCCAACGTGGGAGAGAGGATATCCCAAAGTGCTCAAGAAACAACAAGTTTGCATTGTCATAATGAGCAGTGGGACATAAAGCTGAAAAAGTGATTTGGAGATAAATTTTGTGGAACCTTGAATGGTAGTCTAAGGAGCTGAAAAAAATGAGAGGTTTCCAAAGGAATTCAAAGCGTTGCAATGAGAAAAAGGGGGATCCAAAGTAGAAGAAGGGAGCCTTGAGTTATGTGAGCGTGATGGAGTGTTACAAGGGGCAGCTGCACAAGCAGAGTGTGAACATAGCTTTGAGAGCCTTCCTGAAGACAAGGGAGCTTGAGCTCTGAGGAGAAGGAGGCGCTTGCTCTTCCAAAAACGCTGTAGCAGAAAGTCACTCCCTAAGGAGCAGGGGAAAGGGACAGAAGTAGTCGGGGAGTCCCCGCTGCTCAGAGGTGCTGGGAGTCATTCGTTAACCCAGTAACTACAATAGAGCCTTGTCTTCCCTGGGCTAGAAAGTCAGATGATGGTAAGATATTGAAGCTCATCAGGACACAGGCTGCATTTCCCCCACCATTGCTCATTACAGGCTACCAGAAGAGCATAATTAATTCAGGAATTAAAGAGCTGACGGTGCAAGGGGAGATCTGGATTTCCACACCGGGACTGACAATAGAGGGATGACAGATTCCTGGCCAGAGATGGAGTATACTCAACAGTGATTGGCGTGTGTGTGTGTGTGTGTATGCAGGGCAGCTAGGTGGCACAGAAGATAGAGCCCCAGCCCTGAAATCAGGAGGACCTGAGTTCAAATCTGGCCTCAGACACTTAACACTTCATAGCCATGTGACCCTGGCCAAGTCACTTAACCCCCAATTGCCTCAGGGAAAAAAATTAAAAATTAAAAATACATTTAAATTAATGTTGTGGCCTTTTAAGAAAGATAAGGGAAGGGAAAGACTGCATAAGTCTATTCTCCCAAGTTATATACTATAGAGAGTAGTCCCTAAATAAGGAACCCCAGCAATTCACAGGTGATAAAACGCTAAGAAAAGCACTGATAGTCCAAATCCTTAGCCTCGGCTGTCTGTATACACAACAAAATCATCCAGGTCCAATGAGATAATGTATATAAAGCATATTGTAAAGAGCCAGTCTAATATCAGCTGTCGGCCGTCCATAAAAAGGAGGGTTGCAGGAAAAACCTACCTAGCCTAGATGCCGTCAGGGGTATTTTAAAGCTCGTGGAAAATGAGATCGAAGAAGGTCGAAGTTTAGCCCCATTTTCAAGGGAAGAGGATGGAATCTGCAAATTATAGGCTCCTACCCAAGATTGACTCGACTGCCTGAGAAAATCCTAGAATAGCTCCTTTCAAAAATGGCTGGCAAGGCTCTGGGAAGAGAAGCTGGGGCCGCACAGCCAGCCTGCTTTCCTCCCAGGATCACCTCATTTCCTTTTTGGACAGGATGACTGAAGGGGGCAACGTGGACCCGCTTTACCTGGATTACCTAGAGTTTCAGAGAACAGTCTTTCTGACTGTTCCTGGGGTGGAGAAGAAGGGCGGGCTCTATTGGAAGGAAGCGTGCTCAGGGTTGGCAGGAAGTCTCCAGCAACTGAAGATGATGAGATTCGTCTTTGGCCAAGCGGGACTGACCTTTTCGGGCCATCGTGTGTCTGGGCGTCCAGGAAGGGAGGGAGAGTGAGTCAAAACAGAGGAAATGACCTCGGGGGCATTGGGGGCTATATTTGGGCAAATCAATCCAGTCGACACAGGGCCAGAGCCGTGTGAGATGGGAAGGGATGCTGCAGGAAGTAAGCGCGCCTGCTCTGTGCCAGGCATTGGAATAAGTGCTGGACAACATTGCCTCACTCGATCCTCACAACCACCCTGGGAGGTAGGGGTTATCGGCCCCGCTTTAGAGATGGGGACTGAGGCACGTGGGTGAGATGACTTGCCCAGGAAGTGTCTGAAGTCTCATTTGAAGCACTTTCCATCATGGCGCCCCCAGTCGTCTCCACCGGGTCCAAGATGCCCAGGCTGCCTCTTTACTGCGCTATTCCTCACCTGCATCAGTGGGCCCCCTGTTTTTCAAGATCTCCTCAGCCAGGAAACTGCTGACTTGAGGAGAGTCTGGCCCCAATTACCGATCAGGAAGGAAGACCTGGGTCTTCTAGCCACCATACATCATTTGGCTTAAGCTCTGGACAGGGCAGGGAGGAGGAGGAGGAGGAGGAGGAGCAGAATGGGTAGGCTTTTGGTCGGGGGGAGCAGGAAACCTACCTCTAGTGGGGAAGTAGCTGAAGACCGGATGGCTCTGGGTGGAAGCCAGATCTTTGTTGCTCCTGCAGCTCTCCATCCTTGGGGTCCCTAGGAGCACCTGCTTCCCAGACTCCCCAAGGCCCCGCTGAGCTGTTGCCTCAGCATTTGGAGGACTTCTGCCCGGCCTCTCCAGGCCTTCCAGGGTGACAGCAAACAAATGACCGCTAAAGGAGCCCCGAGGAAAGGAGCACCTCAAAGGTTACAGGTCAAAGGGACTCGTCCAGCCAGAAGAGCCTGATAAAAGAGGAGGAGGACGATGGGCTTGGGGCAGCTCCTGGGCAGCAGTGGCTCCACAGCAGGCCTCGAGTTCAGGTGTGGGCTGGCACTGCCACTAGCTCTGGGTCAAGCCTTCCTCCCAGGCCCCCTCCCCCCAGGCCCCCCGGGCCTTCCCGGTTTCCTAGGGCTCCAGGAGTTCCAAGGGAAGCAGTGTCTCCCCGCCACCACGCTCCTTTCTCTGCCTCTGGGGATGCTGTGATGGAGACTAATTGGAGAGAGTTCAGAGAGGCCGGGTCCCAGTGACAGAGGGGAGTGCTGGGGCTGACGGATGGGGCGGAGATGAAAGCCTCAAGATCTGTGTGGCTTGGCTGAGGGACAAGGAGGACGGGAGTGGGGGGAGTTCACTCCAGAGAATCCTCCGGCGCAAACGGGCCCTGGAGCCGGCTGCCAAGAGAGCCTCCTCACCTGCTGTGGCCCAGCCAGGTGGGCCAGGCCTCTCTGGGCAGAAACTTCAGGAGTGCCCCAGCTCTGGCCCCTGGCCCCTGGCTCCAAGCCAAGCGGGAGGCCCCAGACTGTGGGATTCTGGGATTCGGGCTCAAAGGGATGGGGGTGGGGGCCAATGAGCCCAACCCCTTCAGGGAGACAAGGCCCTGAGATGTTACGTGACCGCACCAAGCTCACTCAGAAAAGGGATCCAGAGCCAGCTCCTTGGCTAACGATACGGCACTGTTTCCTCCGCACCCCATGGTCTAATGGGCAAAGCCAGAGCCCCTTCCTTTCCTTGGGCCTCAGTTTCCACTTCTACAGCTGACCGGGACGATTTTGAAAGCTGTTCTAAGTCTTTGGTCCTAAGGCCCCTCCAGCTGTGACATGGCCAGAGCCAATGAGCCCGGTGGGACATGATCCCAGGGCCGTCGTTTCTCGGCTCCCCGACCTCTGCCCTCTCCCTTCTCCCAGGCACGGGGAGAGGAGGGCACGGAGAGGCCGGGAGGAAACATTGGAAATGGCCTCCCCATCCTCCTCAGGGGCCCCGCTCCCTTCCCCGGGCCAAGACAAATAACGCAATCCAACGGAGAGGCCTCTGCGTGCGGAGATGCTGAAGGCAGAGCAGACATCGAGGGGGGAGGGGGCCAGGCCCGGGGAACACAGCAGCTGCAGAGACAGACCCCGGCCCTACCCTTGGCTGCCCTCCTCCCTGGGGCCCCAGGAAGTGAGACTGGAGCAGAGAGGGGGGAGGGGAGCGAACTCGAGGGGAGGAAGGCTCTCCCCGCACAGCCGGGACCCAGAGAACGTCAGGCCCCAGGCACTTAGCCCCTGGCCTCCCCCTTCCCCCTCCTAGCCACTGGCAGACACCTTTAGGGAGAGACAGAACAGCACTAGCACGCAGGGTCCCTTGAGCTATTCAAGTCCCCCCCATCCACTCTGACCGAGAGGGAAATGGAGGCCGCAGTGGGGAGAATGATTTGCCTAAGGTCACTCAGGCTTGAGGGCAGAGCAATGGCTGATTCTTGGTGGGACATGCGCACCAGCAACGGGAAGGGAGCCTGGTGTCTCATAAGCCAAAAGGAGCTTGTCGGGGCCCTGCTGACTACGTGCGGGCTTTGTGGCCCCCGGGCCCACCCAGGGTCTCTCTCGGGCTCCGCACTCCACATGTAAAGAGCTGCAATGTTGCCCACTCTGGGCCCTTGCCAATGGGCAAGGGGAACCAGCTGGGACCAGAAAGCCTTGGGGATGGTGGGCGGCCCCCAGCCTCGTGGAACCACTTCATCTGGGACCCTTTGTCCTTGCCCTTTGGGAGCCCCAGCCCAAGGTGGCCCTGATCGGGAGGAAGGCATTTCCTGCTACTCAGCCTGCATTTCCCTTCTGCTCGTTCCTCCTGGTTCAGCCCCCGGGGTCAAGCAGAACACAGCTGAGGCTGCTTCTACCCAGAGCTTTTCAGGCCCGTGTGGGGGTCTCTTCCCTTCTTCCCTTCAGGCCCTGGAGTCCCGGTGGCCCAGACTCCGAGGCCTTCCCTTCCCAAGTGTGCTCCAGCTCCTCCATATTCCTCTACCATGGCGCCCAAGGTGGGGCGGCTGGCCGGCCCAAGGAAGAGCTCCTGCTGTCGCTGCCCTCAGCCCAACCTAACACTCAAACTCTCGAGGTCAAGATCTCGCTGGCTTTGACTGGCACTTGCGCCTCATTTCACTGGAGCCCAGAGAAGGCCAGAAATGGCTTTCCCAAGATCCCCCAGCGAAAGCTGTCAGGGCAGGATTTGAATTGGAGCGCTCTGATCCCAAGCCCAGCCCCTTCCTCCCAGTGGAGCAGAGTTGGCCCCACCAAAGCAGAATGGGGACTGGGAGGGGGAAGCCCAATGCCTTGGAGCCAAGAAAGACCCAGGTTCTCCTGGCTCCACTCACTGGCTGTCCTTCCGCAAGGTGGAGTGGGACAGTGGATTTGGCAGCAAAGGTCCCCAGTGAGAATCCTGGCACTGCCTGCTGCCTGTATAATCTGGTCTTAGAGGTTAAAAACTCTGCCCTCTGGGAGCCTCAGCTTCCTCCTCTGTAAAAGGTGGCAATTGGCCTGTATTTTCCCTGAGGTGCTTCCAATTCGAGATCTTTGTTCCTCTTTGTTCCTCAGTTTCTTCTGTCAAATGGGAATAATAAAACCTTCTCTGCCCTGCCTCATCCTGCCTCAAAGGGAAGGTGGGAAGATCAAATGAGTTTTTACCTTAGATGTCAAAAAGCTTTGAGAAAAAGGGAGGAGAGGGGCAATAGAGCCCATTTATCTTTAGTCCAAGGCACCAGGGCGGCTGCCTCATCTTCCCCAGGACAGCTAGTGCTCCCCTCGGCACCCCCACCCCCACCCCCACCCCCTTGTGAGGCCCATAGGAAGAAAGGAAAGCGCTCTCTCCCACACAGGGATGGGACAAGCAGAGGGAGGAACGGCTCAAGGCTGAGGCTGGCTCAGGGCCCTGGAATTTCACCTCTCAGCCTTGTCTCCCTTCCCAAGCTCGACTCCCCAACCTGTCAGGGAAGGGCTGGGGGAGGGCCGAGCAACGGGCCAACTCCGGCCAAAGCCCGGGGGCTTTGTTCTCCTGCACCTCCCCGCTGCCTACAGCCCAACTCCCCAAGACCAAAGCCCACTCCTACTGGGAGGAACCCCTCCCCAAATCTAGTTTCAGACCTTTCTGCTTCCCTGACCTGGTGGAAGAAGTGCCAAGGCCCGAAGCACCCATCACTCACCCTGGGGCCTTCCTTGTGGCCACCCCGGGCCAGCCATTCCTTGGCTGATGCCCCTGGCAGGGGCTAAAGAGACCCTGGGCGGGTGGCACTGTGGGCAGCTTCCACGCCGCAGGCGGGCCTGGCCACCTGGCCTCCCTGGGCACTGCTCTGGACGCTCTTGGGTCCTCTGAGTGTCCCTCACACACACATCCCAGTGCCCTCCAGCCCTCTACACTACACCCACACAACCAAACATACACATGTACACCCCGATATGCAGCCCTCCCCCTAACGTACACATGTACACCGCGATGTGAAGCTTTCCCCCAACATACACAAACATGTATACCCACACATGTATCCACCCGAACCTTTTGCTCCCCCAGTACTCCCCATACTCACACCCCCTCTCCCACAACCCCCCCCACATATATTCTCCAGGCCCAAACACACATGCCCCACCCCCTGTACACACACATACACACACACACACACAGGCTCAAGCACATGCATTCTCAAACATAGCCCCCCACCCCCCCATGCCCAAACCGGAGCCCACACAGAGGCAGGCGGGGAGCTCTCCCCCTGCCCAGGCCCATCCTGGCCACATACAACTCCCCCCTCCCTGGACTGGGGTTATTCTCCTGGAATCTACAGCCAAATGGCTGAGCTGTTCCCACTGACCTGCAGATGCTGCTGGGAAATCTGATTTGGGCTATCACATAGTGTTCCTTTTAAACCAGGCTGGCTGGAGAAGGGAGGGGGCGACGGGGGGAAGAAAAACAAGCTTATGGAGGTTGCAAAGGGGACGCTGTCGCGTCCTCGCCTTAATCTCCCAAATCATTTTCTTCCCTCCTCCCCCTGGCCCAAACCTGCTGTTGTTTATAACAATCTCTTGGAAGGAAGATTGAAAGTGAAGTCTGTTTCCTTGCTTAAAAAAAGAGATTTTTTTTGGAGGAGAAAAAAAGAGCTGCCTTTCTCCCCTCGCCGGAGCTTGTGGGTTCTGGGAAGGCCGCAGCCAAAAGGAGCCTCGGCCCGCGTCTCCGACCGCTCGGGGCCCCGGGGCCACTTGTTCTCCGGGGCCGAAAATGCGCCGAGGGGAACGGGGAGCAGCCACGGGGAGAGAAGGCCGTGGGGCAGCCCAGGGTGAGGGGCTGGTGGAAAGGGACACGGGCCGAGTGGCTTTCTCTCTTGTCCTCAGCCTCCACTCTGCAAAACAAGTTTCCAAGTCCACGGTCTGACTGAAAAGAGCCCAGGGAGGAGCTCCTGGTAGTAGATGGGGGGCTGGATGGCAGCAGCCAGCAAAGGAAGCAAGGGGCTGCCCCCAAGGAAGCCTGGCGTGGCTCCCATGATCCTTGGAGCCCAGCGGCTCAGGGCCAAGGAGGCACCTGCCCCATGATGCACAGCGTGCGAGGAACACGGGATGCTGCTAGTTCGAGGTCTAGCAAAGGAAGGCAGGGAGGCAGCGGGCTCTGCCGGAAGGCATTCCCAGGGCCGAGGAGGCAAGACCGGGTGAGGGCGTCCACGAGCACGAAGATGGCGCTCCTCAGCAAGGAGGCCGTGGCCACTATGGAAGCCACGGCCCGGGGAGCCCAGCAGAGTGCACGCTTCCTGAGGGCAAGCGCTGTTTCCTTGGGGTCTTTGGATCTCCAGCAACTGCAGTGGAGGACCACCCTGTACATAGTAGGTACTTACCAGAGGCTGCTGGCAATGGAGGACTCCTAGTGGGGGAAGGACAGGTACTGGCTAATCGATGGGGACGGGCACAGGATGGGGCGTGAGCACAGGATGGGGTGCGAGCACAGAAGGCCGCACAGAGACCCCCCGGGGGACCATGGGGGCCCAAAGCAGAGAGCGGGGCTCCAGACCTCCCCCAGCCCAGCCGTATCCACGCCAGCCCCCGGAAGCAGCCAAGAGCAGGGTGCAGAGAGCGGGTGCCGCCGAGTCCACGGCCCCCCAGGATGGACGGGCTCCGCTGCAGCATCTTGGACTCGGGTGCAGTCTCCCTTGAGGTCCCCACGTCCGATTCGTCGGGGCCCCCGTTAACTGCCAGCCTGAGCAAGGCATTCCTTTGGGGTTTCCTCCCCGCCTCCCCTCGGCCCCCCCCCCAGCCCCTCCTCCACATCCAGGGCATGTTATTACTATCAGAAATATCAGACATTTCAACTTAAATTAAAGTCAGGTTAAATGTCTCCACTGCTGAAATTCCACATGGTTCCAGATGGGGAGCAGCTCCCTCCCTCCCCCCCTCCCCCCTCCCTCCTTCCTCCTTCCTTCTCTCCCTCCCCCCTCCCTTCTTTTCTCTCCTCTCCCCCAGCGGAGTGAACAAAAGCACTCGCAGCCTCGCCCCTCCGACGATCACCCTCCGGTGGGGGCCCGAAGCCGCATCCCGGCTGGGGCCAGCCTAGGCAAGGAACGATCCTCTGACCTCACCAGGGCCACCTCCAACCTTGGGAACTTTCAAATCGCTTTGGGTATGGGTCGAATGCAAAGCATTATGGGCCAAGAGCCAGGGATGTAGCCAGAGGTGGTGTAGAGCAAAAGGAACTGGGCAGCAACAGTGGAGTAGAGCAGCACGTGGTGGGCGGGCCCAGAATGAGAGTGGGGGGTTCCCATCATCAGCCCCCTGAGCAGCCGCTCTCCCGTCTCCCGACGTAACTGACCTTGGGGCGGCGTGGCCCACACTCACAGGCACCTTTTCCAACCTTCACTCTTTATCCTCCCAGCAAGATGGGAGGCAGGAGTCTTGCTCTCATTTTACAGAGAAGAAACCGAGGCAGCTGGCAGGAGATACCCAGCCTAAGGGCTGCCTGGCTCGGATGATATACAATCAATCACGTGCCCGGCCCCGTTCTCGCCACATATCTGGGGCCGCTCCATCCCATGGGTGGGAGCCCGGACCACAGGTCCGAGTTGCCTCGTTGGTAGCCGCACCTCTGATGGATTGTCGATGGCAGGTGACCGGGGCTGAGCAGGGGCGGCGGTGGCGGAGATGGACAGAGAGGGAGGAGTCGGAGACCTGATGCAGCTCTGGGCCCCAAGCCATCCGGAAAAGGACAAGCCAGGACCGGGCGGGAAGGCTTTTCCCAGTTGCAGGTGATTCCGAAGGCTGAGCCAGGGGGACTGGCTCCCGGAGAAGGAGGCTCTCAGCAGGAAAAGGCAGGGAAAACACGGTTCCCCTCCGACTCTCTGGAAATTTATAGTCTAATTAGGGAAGCAAGGGGCACACATACAGAGCCGGCAATTAGAGAACTCCACTAGACTGGATATAGCCAAGTGCCATGCTGGCACTTGGCTAAAAGCATTCTGGGAGGCCAAATAAAGGGCAAGGTTGGGGAGGAGCTGGGAGGGGCAGACAGAGGAGACTGGTGCCAGAGGCAGTGCTGAGAGCCCCGAGGGTGGGATCACAAAGGCTTAGGGGGCTTCAAGATCAACTGCCTCTGTGTTGGGGTGCTGATGGCAAAAGGGAGGACTCCAAGGCCAGTATAAATGGGAGCTTCAGCCCGGGCCTTGGAAGCCAACTGGAAGTCTGCCCCTTTATCCCGATCACGCTCCGTCTAACCAGGCTCACCCCAACGTTTGCTTCTGGGACCCCGCCATCCTCAGCCCAGACATGAGTTCCCCCCAGAATCTTGTCATTTGTGCCTTCAGGTCACGGCTAAAATCGGGACAGGCCGCCCAGCCAGGTGGGCCCACGCCCGCGATCATCTCACGCTTTCTCCACAAACGCAGAGGAGAGGGGTTGAGAAGCAGAGAGAATCATTGCCCCACAATTTCCTGGCTCCGACCCTATCAAAGAAGGAAATGAGGTTCCTACGTTGGGACACATCTATACATTGTAAGTTCCTGGGGGCAGGGACCTGCAAGGCCTCGGCTCCAGCACCCCCAGAGCCTGGCACGGCACTGAGCCTAGAGGAACCACTTAATGAAAGCTTATTGTACAGAATCGAACAGCCCGTCCTTGTGGAGGCTCCACTAGTGTTGGGGAGCACCGTGTCTCTCACTGAGCTCTTATTAACTGTCCCCCTAATAAACAGCCCTCCAGAATATTGCCAGGAGTCCAGGTCTTGCGATTCCTGATGCCATTCTGCTCCCCCTTGGGAAAATCCAGTGGGCGCCCAGCCTTCTGCAGCCCCTCAGCACTTGCCCTGTTCTCAACGACTCTCCAAAGACCGGGGTCTGTGATCGTGTTCTCCTGGGTCGTGTGCAATCATGAGTGTTTTGCCGGGACCCAGGGATGGCGCAGGCAATTCCGAGCCCCCCGTAGGAGGCGGGAGGTCTGACTGTGTTAGCTTCTTTCTCTTCCCCAGCCCTGACTTCTCAGGACTTTGTGCCCCTGGCCTGGAGGGGAGATGCAAGGGGAGGAGGGAGGAAGGTCTGCGCCCTGGCCACCATTGGGCCCCACATGGGTTGGGTCCGCAGCCCTCCCTTTTGCTTTGGAAATGCTGCCTCGGGTCTTTGGGTGTGTAGAGAAAAGTCTGTTCCTTGTTCTCATGCTTCCCCCTGCTCACAAAGCCCCATTTAGGGCGCTCGGGTCCAGGTGGTATCTGCCAGCAGAATGGGGCCAGGCTGGGGGTCAGATGTTCTCCACCCTCTCTGGCTATCCGGAGACCCTACCTCTGGTCCCGCCCCGGCCCAGATCCTGACCCAGATCTCAGCCCTGGCCCTGGCTTTGCCCCTGGCCTTGCCCCTGGTCCTGGCCCTGCCCCTGGCCCTGGCCCTGGCCCTGGTCCTGACCCTAGCCCTGACCCTTCATAATGCCTTCTCTCAGTCCCCACTAGACAGAGCCCTTCCTGTGGTCTCTGGCTGTGTCTGAACAGCAGCCAGCCACTGGGAGCTACTTTTTGTCCAGATTTTCTCCCAGCGTCCCTGTCCCCTTGACTTCCCTCAGGCACCAGCTCCAATCCCCGCCTTGTCCAGGGAGCCCCACAGCCCCTCTTAATTCCTCCGGGCCAGCGTTTCCTATTTTCCCCGTTTGTTGTCTTTCCCATTTGACTGGGGGCTCCTTGAGGGCAGGGACTGTCTCTGGCCTTTCTTTGTCTCCCGGGGACTTAGCACAGTAGGGACTTAGTGACTGATCGCCCGATTGGTCCCGTCCTCTATGCTCCATGGGGAGCTCCCTATGTGGCCACATCAGAGTCTCTGGAGAAGCTTTCCCTTGGCCCTCTCCCTGGGACCTGTGGGGAAGTGGGGGTGGAGGAAGTGATGGGGGAGGGTTTTCATTCAGAGCCCTTCAGGTGACCCTCCTCATTTCACACACAAAGTAGCCACTGAAAGCCCGTGCAGAGCGTGGCCATCATTGTCCAGGGTCACGTGGCTCCCCGGTGATAAAGTCAGGCCCGGTCTTTTCCTTGGTACCATACGGCGGACGGAGAGAAGGAAGAATGGGAGCACAGGCTTCTCCCCACTGGCTGCCGGCCTCTGGGGGAAAGACAGAGTAGGAGACTAAGGCAGGGACATCCCTTTGTGTCTGAGCAGGACAGGGCCCACTATAGGCCAGGTGGGCTTTATTCCTCAGGGACATACACCCCCCCCACAGATGAGAAGGAAGGCCCTGGCACTTGGAGGAACAGAAAAGAGGGGTTTACACAGAAGATACTTTCTGGGAGGCCGAGTCTGGAAGGGAGGGACTCTTGGAGGTGAGGGAAGGAGGGAATGCATTCCAGGGATATGGGATGGCACGGAGACCCTAGAAGGGCACGGAGCCCCCCTCAATATCTCATTCAAATGCCCTGGCCCACAAGAGTCCACTTCCTTGCGTCTTAAGAGAACCGGCAGTCACGACTGCTGAACCGCTGGCAGGGATACCTGAAAGGTCCCAGAAGAAAGATGCCACGGGACCGAAGTGGCCCAGAGATCTCAGCGGAGCCTGCCGGCCATGGGCCGCCGAGCTGGAATCTGTCTGCTGGGGAACACGGGAGAGCAGACCACGTGACAGATGATCAGGGAGGGGGATAACTAAGAAAGGCAAGTGGGGACGACAAAGGCCGGCGTGGGCTTCAGCAAGGCAGGTCGTGTCAGACTGGCCACATTTTCTATCTCAACGGGGTTAACAAAGTGGAAGGAGAAGGCCTCCTCTGTGGCCACTTGGCCACAGCAGTTTCCGAGAAAACGCCTCGTGCCATTGGGAAAACTTAGCCGGGAGGATTTGGGGCTGATGGACTGAGCGGACTCAAAGCGGTCGTCGGGGGTTCTCCTGGGCCTGGCGGGACGCCTCCAGAATGGCCGGGGGTCTTGTCCTTGGCCCTAGGCTCAGCTAAAGGGATAGACCGTCCCCTTAGCAAATTTGCAGCTAGGAAGGCAATTGGATGCAAAACAAGAGCTGGACAGCGAAAACACTGGGCTGGAGACATCAGAGGGATCCATGTCAGGTCATACCCTTGGGTTCAAACAAATCGATCCTGAAAATCCAGGAGAGGAGACACATGTCTACAGAGTAGCTCGTACGCAAGGGATCGGGGGTCTGAGCGAGAGGCTGCAAGCTCAGGCTGCATCGGCTGCCAGGGCCGGAGTGGCCCCCAAGAAAGCCAAATGGGGCTGGCCCCCAGTTGCAGTAACTGAGGAAGAAATTCTAGAAGGAGGAGTGCGATTTCCCGGGCACGTGCCCTCTTCTCACTTCTTCTGCAGCACTGGGCACCACCATCCGAGAAAGAAGCTGGAGGGCATCCAGGGGAAGGCCCGGAGTCCATGGCATAGAACTGGGGATCTTTGGCTGGGAGGCTGGGCAGGGCCTGCACTTGAAGGGCTCTCTGGGAAAGTGGGATTAGATCACTTCTGTCAGGGCCCAGAGAGCAGAGCTGGGAACAATGGCTGAAACTTACAAAGAAGCGGATTTCAGCTTGAGATCTGCCTTCCTGACAATTGAGGTTCTTTTCGAGTGCCATGGGCGGCCTCTGAGCCAAGGGCCACAGGGGTTTTCACTGCAGGGCTCTCACTGTGCTCGTCCCAGAGGCTTTTTCCAGCGTGGGCTCCACGCCTCCACTCCGCTCCTACAGGCACCCAGATGGGGGAGACCATGCGCCGGAAGCCTTGGGCGAGACTCTCCTCCTTGGGCCGGCGTGGGATTGAGAACGGTCCTGAACTTGGCCGTGAAATCCAGTGGGCCAGAGAGCAGATCCTCCAGCGTCAGGGTGGTGGGGGGTGGGAAGGAGCTAAAGAGGAAATGGAGACAGAAGAGTTCATCGGAGGAGGCAGGGCAGGGCAAGGCCGGGCCGGGTTGGGAGGCTGGGCACAGCTCCATTCTGAGAGGATAATAGAAAGGCCTGTCTCCTAGGGCCAAGCTCCCAGGACAATGATCAGTCTTCGGGGAGCCAAGGGCAGTCTCTGATGAGGGAATTGAGCTGTTCAGCAGCTGAGCTGGATCCAGGCCTAGTGGGCTGGAAAGGATGATTTCAGAGGCCCGGCATCTGAGGCTGGGCCCCTGGGAAGGTGGGAAGCGGAGGCTGGAGGAGCTGGGAGAGAGAAGGGCCACTCCCGCCTCCAGCCCAGAGAGACCGGGTACAGTTGGGACTGGGCGGGAATTGGCTCTGCCTTCGTTGATTATATCCGTGCCTTCTGGGGCAGCTGGGGTATGTGCAGGATGCTGTGAGAAGAGAGCCTTTTGAGAAAAGTGGCCCCACAGCTTTCCCATGAGACTTCCAGTGATGGGGCACTGGGCTTGGAACAGACTGGGACATCCCAGGAGAGAGGGGGACATCGGAGGCTTTGGGTGGTGGGTTTGAACTGTCTGGAGAAGGAGGGTAGATGGGAGAGGGAGGAGAAAGGGAAGTACTAGAGCCTCTGGGAAGAAAGCCGGCTTGTGGCTTTAGGCTAGGAAGTCAGTGGGGGCAGAGACACGGAGGAGGCTCAGCCTTCCTCGGCCATTTCAGACAAAAATACCGTCTGGTGATCCAGAATCGGAGATTCCTGCGGCCCCAGGGGACCCTAGAGATCTCTACATAGTAGGAGCTTAATACGTGCACCCCGACTGACTGATCGATTGCTATCCCATGCCATCCATGGCATTCGGCATCCCAGACATAACAAGTGTGGTCTGACGAGGCAGAGAACAGAGCCCTTCGCCTTCTTCTCAGAAGCTGCACCTCTCTTAATCCAGCCTTGCCTCACATGTGTTTTTAAGCAGCCACATCACACACACACACACACACACTGCCACCAAACCATCTTCATCCTCTGTTAGCGTCTCCTAGGGGAGCCACATACAAAACACTACACTGATCCATGGCAGAGCCCAATCCTCTGCAACTGGAAGATCTTTGGGGACATTGGGTCTATCATCCAAAGGGTCTCAATGGCAGGGCCCTGGTACTTTTCTCTAAGTCATACGGATACAAACTCTCCAGAGCCCAGAGCCGAGGACAGGACCCCCAGGCACTCCTATAGAGACATCCCGCCCGGCCCATGAGAACCCCCGATGACCGCTTTGAGTCCGCTCAGTCCATCAGCCCCAAATCCTCCCGACTAAGTTTTCCCAATTGCACGAGACGTTTTCTCGGAAGCTCCGCTCCGACATGGCCAAGCGGCCACAGAGGAAGCCTTTTCCTTCCACTTTGTTAACTCCGTTGTGGCCAGTCTGACACGACCTGCCTTGCCGAAGGCCACGCCGGCCTTTGTCATCCCCACTTGCCTTTCTTAGACCCCCTCGCTCATCTGTCACATGGTCTGTTCTCCCACGTTCCCCCGCAGGCAGATTCCAGCTCGGCGGCCCATGGCCGGCAGGCTCTGCTGAGATCTCTGGCTCGCTCTGGCCCCATGGCATCTCTCCCCCTCTTCCTGGACCTTTCAGGTATCCCTGCCAGCGGTTCAGCACCCGTGGCTGCCGGTTCCCTCAGGACCCAAGGAAGCGGGCTCTTCTGGGCCAGGACATTTGAGTGAGTCATGGAGGGGGGCTCCGTGCTGATTGTGTGTATGTGCTTCTCTGCATCATTTACTATATGCAGTTCCTCCTCCTTGGCAGAGGAAACAGAAGCAAAGGAAGGGGAGAGCTCTGTCTGCTCTTTGCTTGGGGTTGTCTCCTTCCCCACCTGCAGCTGTCCTGGCCTTCTTGGAGCTTTTTCTTTTCCCTCCTCCGCTCCCTGGCCTCGGCCAGCTTTGAGCAGCAGCCCTCCTGAGGCTTCCTGGCCGGCGGCGGGGCATCCTCTCTTCCCTCCCCTGCCTTCCATCTTCTGATCGTATCTTTTTGTTTTTCAGACTGAGAAGCCCGGGCATCCACAGCAGGCTCTTCAGAAAAGTCACCCTATTCCTCTTTATTGTAACAATCCCCCTTCATGTTTGTAGACCCGAATTCCTTTTTAAGTTATTTTTAAACTGTTTTAATAGCAGTTTATCGTTCCAAATACATGCAAAGACAGTTGTCAACATTTGCCTTTGCAAAAGCCACGAGCTTTTAATAATATAAATATATATAATATATTATAATAATATAAAATATATATATTTTTTCTTCCCAGGTTATTTCTACCTTCTGAATCCAATTCTCCCGGTGCAACAAGAGAACTGTTCGGTTCTGCACACATATGTTGTATCTAGGATACGCTGTGTCCACATTTCCTGATAAAACTGGAGTACAGCCTCCCACAAATACAGTCAGGCTCGGTTGGAAGAGAAGTACCCATACAGGGACCCACATCTCTTCCCACTTTCTCTGTCACAAACTCTTGGGGGACTCACATCCTCCAGAATCCCCCTAGAAACCAGTTCCTTGCTCTTAGTGAGCATCCCCTCTGGAGGAGAGGTCCCTTTTTTCCCTCTACCTCTGCACCAATGAAATAATGATCTCTTTCAGGCCCTATGTGCTCTGAGATTTGGAGGCTAGAGGGAGGCAGGAGGTGTCCTTCACCCACATTTCTCTGCTCAAGGGCAGATGGGCTAGGCCCATCCTCAGGAGACTGAGGCTCCTTGCAGTCGCCTCCCCACCAGGAAAGGGCCACTTTAGTGGGGTCCGTGTTCCAGTGCCCTGGGAGTAAGGTCTCTCCCAGTGCTTACGATGAGATCCTGATTTTCTGAGGGTGAGCCCCGGTGCTCCCTGGGAGCCTGGCTTTAAGGGCCTTTCTTTCCCCGCTCGGGTTTTATTCCGCATTAATGCGACAGGGATATTCACCCCCGGACACTGCTGTACCTGTGTTTTGTAACAGGATTTGGGAACCCGGGTCCCCAGAGAGACTTGGATAAGGGCTTTCAGGAGATCGCGGCTGGCTCGTTTGCCGGGGGACGCGGCTGGTGCCGGCCCCAGCTGCTGCTCCCCAGAAGGCCTGTGATAGAAAGCAAACTCAGCTCCCATAAACCTGCCCCAGAAGGAGGGAGGAAATGCATTGTTTTCTCCCCAGTCCTGCCAGCTATTTCTCAAATTCCTTGCTCCCTGCTAACAGGAAGGAGCCAGACCACAGAGGTTTGGAGACGGGTCAAACCAGCCTTGAAGCTTTGGGGGGCTGCTCCCAAGTGTGCAGCAATCTTCCAGCTTGTGAAACAACCCCCCAACCCCCCGCCCCGGGATCTTCGGCCTTCAGATCGCACTGACCCCGGAGCCTTCTGCCGGGGTGGGGGGTAGCCTTTGGCCTATAGAACTCTGGAAACCCCCTAGTCCTAAAGCCCTAGGCCTGGGGAACCCCCGGACCATCAGCCCCTGGCTCTCCGACCCTAGAAAGAGCTTGTGTGAGAAAAGGGACTCGAAGAGATCGGGGAGGAGGAGGGGGAGGTAAAAATAGAGACAGATGGACAAAGAAAAAAGACAGAAGGAAGGAAGGGAGGGAAGGAGGGCTGAGCACTCAGCCTTGAAAGGGCTGAGGCTAGCCACACTTACTATGAAAAGCAGGAATGCAGCAAGGGAGGAGGAGAGCAGCGATCTTGCCCACTGGGCTTAATTAAGGTCCAGTGCCTTCTCACTCTCCCATTCATTTGTATGGGAAACTAAAAGCATCTTGGGGTTACACAATTTGGTGGGAGGCAGGGAGGGAAGAAATGGGGGTGGAGTGCAAATGCAAAGGGTTCTTGGCAGTCTCGTGGAAGGACGGCATCTCCGCGGAGCTGTGGATGAGAACGCTTCGGCAATTAGGAGGCAAAGCAGCAGACATGAGGAATTCCTAAGCCTCCATAATAGTGAGAGGGCCCTCGGTGAGCAAGAAGTAAAAGGGGGGCTGGGTTTTTAAATGAAGTCTTCTGCTTTTCCCCCTGGTGCAATGACTGGGTTACTGGGGTTTTGTCTGTCTTAAAAAAAAAAAAATCCACAACTACAGCCAAGACCTCTGGGCTTTTGCTTCCATGAGCAAGGGAAGATCCTCTCCTTTTTCTTATGAGAAAAAAAGTATTGCTTCATTGGAGGAATCCAGCCAAAGCCCAAAGCTGGGAGCAGAGAGAACCAGGCACCCAGTGGAGCCCTTCCTGGAACCTCCCGAACATCTGCAAGGAGCAGCCGTGTTCCAGCGGCAGAGGCAGAAAGCTCTGCATGCGTGGACTTCTCCACACGTGTGCCCGGTATTCTCGCCGAAAGTGTTTGTTTTTTTTATCTTCATAATTGCTCTTATACCACCCCCATCCCCTCACACCTGGACTATTGCAATAGCCGCTGGGAGGGCAGGGACTCTGCCTGCCTCAGTCTCTCCTTGCTCCAGGTCATCGTCCCTCTGTTAACCGAAGCCAATCCTCCTACGGCTCAGCTTTGATCATCCCCGCTTGGGACTCCCATGACTCCCTGCTATCTCTGGCATCAAATAGCAACTCTTCTCCTTAGTATTAAAGCCTTTCAAAATGTGGCCCCTTCCTACCTCCTCAGTGTTCTCAGACTGGCCCCCACACATTCTCTTGCTGTGTCTCACGCCCAATGCTCCATCTCCCAACTGTGGGGCTTCCACCGTCTGTCCTCCACGACTAAAATGCTCTTCCTCCCCACCTCTGCCTCATGGCTTCAAAATGTAGGGAAAATCTCAACTTTTACAGCTCTTATACCCTGCTCATCCTTTATTGTCCCACTCAGTGCCTTTCCTCTGAGATTACCTTTCATTTATACTGTATATATTAGATAGGGATACAGAGTATATATTTTGATCTATGCTGTATGCATTATACACACATACATTTCTCATATGCACATAGGTGAGTATATGTACATAAACACACATGAGGACTTGTATGTTGCTTCCCCCTCAGCAGAAGTGACCGGGATCATTCCCAATTGCTTTTTTGCCTTTCGTTTCTTCGATTTCGACTCCCTCACGTGCTCTTGCCGACGGGCTCGAATGCTTGTCAATGGAAAGTTCAATAAGGTTAATTCTGAATTTGTTGAAAAGAGCGGCCGGTTGTCCACATGTCCTAAAACAGAGGGTTGGACTTTTGGGTCCCGTGGGGGGGGGGGTCCGCGCCATGGGGTTTGGCCGAATTACATCCACACGTGACCACTTGCGTGCTCTTTCCCCTGTGAACTCCTCAAGTACGGGGGCTGTATTTGAACTTTGTGTTCCCAGCACTTAGCACAGTGCCTGTCACACAGTAGGTATCTACTACATGCTCCTCGACTGACCGGCGTATTTCTTCAAACTTGTGGCTCAGGCTTACCATTTTATTTCATTAAACCATCTGACTTTGAGGTCATGGCGTCATCGTCTGATAAGTAAAAGTAAACAATCCGGTTGGGGCTTGTGAGATTTGGTTTCCAGTACACATGGACCCACTGGGTGTCTTGAATGAGCCTGGAATGGTTTTGTGGACCGGAACCCACTGCAAATTAGGGGTTGCCCAGAAAGAAAGGTAAAGGGAAGAGAATCCCATAAGGAAGAAGTTCTGTTATTTCTCCAAGTTCTAGTACTAGAATCGCCATTGACCCAAAGAGGAACTGGGATAAAAGAGTCCTGTTGACAAAAGTTGTGAATTGGTGCGATGTTTCAGGAAAATCATTCAGAATCTTACGAGTTACTGAAAGGTACGTGCTCTTTGCCCTAACAGCCCCCTAAAGAGGAGCTTGACATGGCAGGGAGACCCCAGCTCCACCAAAATATTCCCAGCCGGCAGACGGGAGGAAAAGCAGGGGAAGAGGTGAGGAGGCAAACCGGTCCTGGCAATGAGCATTTCCTGGGGGTTTATTGACAGCATTATTTTAACTAACAAAGGCATCAAAAACCAATTCGGAGTTCCACGATGACACCAAATTCTAAGAAATGATGAACTCACAACAAATTCAATGAAATATAGGAAAACTTAGATGAGGGGTCACACAGAAAGTGAAGGACATAGAATGGAAAGAACACTGGACACGTTGCCTAGGAGTGGATAATTGATGACAAATCCATGTGCAATGTACAGCAAAGATACTGGACTGCTTAATGTTTAAGGGCCACAATTTGGGGGTTTTTGTAATAATCAACGAAATCAGCAGACGTGACCGGGATCATTCCCGATCACTTTTTTGCCTCTTGTTTCTTTGATTTCGATTCCCTCTCATGCTCTTGGTGATGGGTTCAAATGTTTGTCAATGGAAAATTCAATAAGGTTAATTCTGAATTTGTTGAAAAGAGCGGCCGGTTGTCCACATGTCCTAAAACAGAGGGTCGGACTCTCGGGTCCCGTGTGTGGGGTCCGTGTCATGGGGTTTGGCCAAAGGCAATTGGGAAATATTTCATAAAATAAATAAAAATACAATAGGCCGTAGATAATATGAATATGTGATTTTTTAAGTCAACAGGCAGCCTTCAGGGACCTTTGTGTGTAATTTTGTGGCTCCGGTGTCCACCTGACTTTGCCCCCACTGCCCTAGAGGGTCCAGTCAAGAGCAAACTCTCTCTTCTATATCTGAGGGCCCAAAGGGCCAAAGGTTGCATATGAAAACCACATGTGATTGTGGTTTAATACGAAAAGATTGAAGTGAAATATAATCCTGTCTTGAGGCTGGGAGATAGGCAAAAGGGTCTTTCCCCAGCCTTTCCAGTCCAAACACTTGAGGATTTCTACCTGAGGAGCTCTCATCTATGATTGCAAAATGGAGCGTTGACTCCCAGGGTTCTCCCATTGGGAAAGGTCAGCAAGAGAGTTAGCCCGTGACGTCACCATCCCAACTCCCAAAATAAGAGGTACGGAAGATGGAGGCAAGGATGGCTACCAGAGGGGCCGGCCAAGGCCGAGAAGGATGAGAGGGCCGGGGAAGAGGTGGGGGCGCAAAAGGAATGAGCGCTCTTGTGACAGACACACAGTAAGTGCTTTGTGTTTTGGCTAAGGCCAAGTAATTGGTTTCAGTGTTCAAAGTGCAGAGTGGGGTCTCTCCTAAAAAAAAGAAGGGATGGGGGCTGAAGAATACCCCCCCACAAGCACACACCCCCGCACGTGTACGCCCACACAGTGCACACAGCCTGCACACGTGCACACACTCAAGGCTACAAGAGACGGCGTCGTTCCTTTATGTATCTGAAGGAAAAAAAAGCTGTGGAGAATGGACAAAGAGGAAGGGCCAGAAGTGGGGGGGGGGGCTGTCTTGGCTCAGGGGAAGAGGCTGGAGGGGGGAAGAAGGCAACACAGTCAGGAAAGGGCGAGCCCTTGGAGCTCAGGAGTCAGCTGGGGGATCTTCCTGGGGGGAGAACTTCTGAGAAGTGGACAGATGCTCACAACAAGGACTTATCATCTGGATTGACGGATACCACTGGGGAGAGAGACCCAATTGGGAGGGAGGGGTTGGGACAGAAAGAGAGAGAGAGAAACAGGAGGGAGGAAGATAGAAAGAAAGAGAGGGGAGAGACAGAGAGAGAGAGATCGATCATTTAATAAATGTCAGAACAAGATGTGACTCCCACTAAGGGCACAAAGGCAGCATCCAGAGGGACTGACAATAGCAAGAGGAAGGGCGGCTGCTTCCCAGCATCCTGCACTTGGAATGTGACAATGGAGATCCTCCCAAGCTTGTCAGGCCCAACCATCACTCCCATTTATGGGGATTCTGCCAGAAGAAACCTCGACAAAATTATGACGCTCGGGCCAAGAAACCGAAAACCTTTGGGGCAAAGGTGGCGCGCTGACCATGGGGCCAGCTGAAGATGGTCGCCTCGGTCAGCAGACAAGTATTTCAGAAGGGAAAGGAAGATCTGAAAAAAGAACAGCTGCTGAAGAAGACGTCCGGGGACAGGATTTGGGTTTGTGTACCTCAAAAAAATAGGGGGTTCGCTGGCTCTGAGCCAGGGACGGAGCGCATTTAGTGATGGCTGACAAAAATATCATTCCCTCCGATCTTGCAAATGTAATCAAAAGGGTTTTACATGGAAAGGGGGGAGGGACCAAAAAGGCCCTAATTTGTCTCCCAAGCTGGATGCCATGGAGGGCAGCAGCTATGAGCTGGGGAGAGATTTGGGGAGCGTCTAATAGTTCCGGCTTCACTCGAACATAAAGTTTATGAAGAGGAAAATTATGAAATAAAACTGGAAACTAACACGGCAACCAGATCACGGAGAACCTTCAGTACCAACTGAGACATAGACATTTGGGCCTATTGGCGATGGGAGCCACTAACGGTTTGGGGGCAGGGGAGGGATGTGGGCAGACCAAGGACCATTTTGGCAATCGTGCAGAGGATAGGTTGGAGAGGGGAGAAACTGGAAGCGGGGAGGCAGGGGTAGTCTGGGGGAGAGCCGACAAGGCTTATGAGAGGCCACGTCAAGGAGAAGGACAGAGGGATGGACAGACAGACCTGTCGACTAATTGGGTTTTGGAGGTGGGGGGAGGCAAGGGGGACTCTCAAGCTCCCATGAATCTGACAGGCAGAGGGCAGAGTGTCAAGATCCTGGTAATTCCATGGTCCTGGTGCCCTGGCCAGTCCTCACCTGGAGAGTGTACCATGCTCAGGTCGGAACAGCACCACGGATTGGAAAAGCTAGAGGGTACTGGAGGGGATGGGCCACCCCTAGGATCACTTAGGCTTCTAAATGCTCTGCTTCTCCTTCTGACCCAAGCTCTGATGGCCTGGCAGCCTTGGGGGCAGGGACTTAGGCTGGCGCTGACTCTTCCCGCTCCCAAGAGCCCACCGCAGGGGCCCCAGGAGCTCTGCTTTTCAGCCCGTCACGTGATCACGCTTCCCCGGCTGGCAGCACCCTGCACTCGGGGCCCAAGGTATAGAGCCCCTGCTGAGGAAATCTCTACATTTCCTCTCTCTCACTATCACGCTCGAGCTTTGGGATCAGCTTGGACCAGAAACGTATGCTCTGTATTCAGGCCAAGGACACAGAGCCTCCAGCCTCAGCCAGTGAGCTGCTGCGGCCTAGGAGGGCCCCACGGGCCACACGAGGACCCCACGGGCCACATGAGGGCCCCATGGGCCACACGAGGGCCATACAGGCCACATGAGGACCACACGGGCCCCACAAGAGCCCCACAGGCTACACGAGGGCCCCATGGGCCCCACGAGGACAACAATCAGAGTAGACAAGGCTTGGTGGGCCTCCTTAGACACCTTAGTTGGGTGTGGTCAGAAGGCCAAGCCAAGGGTATCTCAGAACGAAGGACCAGAACCTGGGATTCCACCCGACAGAACTGGATTCATTTCCCAAGAGCTTCCTTGGTGCTAAAATAGTTAGGACCCCCCCCCAGGGGCTCGGGCTCTGTGTTTCTCCTGTTCTCTCTCACACATGTACACGCTCACAGATAACCACGAGTTTGAGGGAGAGCAGGGTCCTTGGCAAGGAGAGGGCAAAGGGCACGGAGAATGCCGAGGAGGGAGAGCTCCACATGCAGGTCAGGGAAGCCTTCCTGGCCCGAGGGAGCCTTGCCGAGCTCGGACCCCGTTTCAGGCAGATGGGTCAGCAAAGGCGAAGCCAAGAAGGCGGGAGCCGGCAGCATGAGGAGAACTCGCAAGGAGTCTGAGATGGTGCAGGGGTGGGAGAGGTGGGAGTGTTTCAGTTACCTGCAACGTTGACTCTGGAGGCAAATAGTGTGAGGTAAGCCTGGAAACACAGGGAGGAGCTGAACTGTGGGGCCTTGAATGCCATGATCAAGGTTTGGGGAGAAGAAAGCAATGTCTGTGTGTGAGTACATGTGTGTGCACAAATGCATGCGCGTGTGTGTGTGTGCAAGGAAATTTAATCTCTCAGTTCTGGCTCGTCATCTCAATATTGTTCTTTCAGGGCCATTTGACTCCTAAGGGTCCCGGCTGGCTCCCTGTGAGAGCCTGAGCCCTCCCAGGATAAACAGGAAGTGGTGGCCAGAGGAGGGAGAACTGGTGAACCCCAGGGTCCCACTGGGCACCCTTGCCCCAGCCAGCCTGACTCGGTAGGTCTTAGAGTCAGACTTGCCCCTCCCAGCCAGAGCCCCCAGCAGCCCCCGGGCCCCCTGCTCCCCTGTAGGAGCTGGGCCTCCAGAACCCTGCAGACAAGGGCCTTTGCCCAACCTGGGTGAAACGGATGGGGTGCCTGTCAGGGCCCTGGCTCGCTCCCTGGGTTTGGGGGAACCTTGGATCCCGGACCTCCAGGCCCCATGGTTTAACAAGATGCTGGGGTTCTCCTCTTTTTCTTCCTCCTTTCTTTCCCTCCTTCCTTCCTTTCCTCCTCTTTCTCCCTTTTTCCCTCCTTTTTTTTTTTTCCCTTTCCTTCATCTTCTTTTTTTTTCTTCCTCCCTTTTCCCTTTTTCCTCTTTCCTTTTTTTCCCTCTTTCTTCCTCCTCATCCTTTTTTCCCTTTTCTCCTTTCTCTTTTTCCCTCCTCTCTTTCCTTTTTCCCTCCTCTTCCCTCCCCTCCTTTTCTCCCCCCTTTTTCTTCTCCTTTTCTTCCTCCTCTTTCCTTCTTCCCCCTTTTTTCCTTTCCCCTTCCTTTTCCTCCCCCGCCTTTCCAAACCTCTCTTTCCTTTTTTCCTCCCCTTCCCTCCTCCCCTTCCCCCCCCCCCCCAAACCCCAGCATTTCCCAAAAATGGGCCCCTTTTTTCCGCTTTCTTTGCCGACCAGCCCCTTTACCCTCACCTGGGGAGCGAAGGCAGGAATGCAGCAGCCTGCAGCCAGGCACACGTCTGCCCGTGGGCTCGCGGACATATTGGGCATCTGTGTGTACGTGCACACGTGTGAGAGAGAGGGGAAGCGCAACCTTCCTGGCTGGTGAGCAGCAGCCTTCTGATGGCACCCGTTTTGCAGAACTTCACCTGGGGCATCCTCCTCCGCAGGGCCCAAGTTTCCCCAGGCCGGCAACTCAACCAACAGTGCAGACGCCCCGTGGCCTTCCCGTGGCTCCTCTCGGCTTCGGAGAGCACGCTGGCACGGGGCCACGTGTAGCTGGCCGTCCTCAGGTGTCAGAAGGAGGCAAGACTCCGAGGAGCCCCCGTTCAGCAAACGGGAACAAAATTCCTTGCAGGACAAGGGAAACTGGCCACCGCCACCGAAGCTGGGCGCCCCGACCGAGCTGGGGCCAAACCGTGCACCCAGAGGTCGGGGAAAGGCGTCGGGCCCACCTGAGCTCCGCCATCCGGTTCAGGAGGCCTGGCTCAGAGGAGGGGGCCAGAAGGGGAAGGGGGCTGCCTTGGCAACCAAAGCCTTCGGGAGGAACACCAAGTCTGGGCTGCTGGCATCTGGTCCTGATTCAAAGCCCCTGCTCCGGGCGATCATCGTGATCTAGGGAACTGGGCCTCAGAACCCAAGGAGCCTTGCCCTAACCCATCACTTCCCCTCTCCTGACCTGCCTCAGTCTCTCCTCTAGAAAATGAGGGATGATATTCAATCCCGGGGGGTCCATTTGAGAAAGAAGATCCTTGATCTGGGGATTCCCGGAGAAAAGCAACCACCCTGGATCCCAGGCCTTACGAGATCAAGAAACTGAGGCCATTTTAGCCCGGATTCAAAAAGAAGCCGGATCCCAGAGCGGAGCGGGCGCGACGGCTGGCTTCCAATGGCCGACAAACCATCTTGTGGAGGAGGGCTTGGCTCCAGCGGGCAGTTGGGAGCAGTGGGTTGGGGGGTGGAGAGGCAGCTGTAAGAGATAGCCTACTACCATGGGGAGCTTCTCCCTGGAGCTCGCTCTGCAGAGGTGGGAGGGGCTTGAGATGGGGAGCGGGGAGGGCTCTCTCAGGCAGGGGGACGGACTGGGTGTCATCATCCAGCTAGGAGATGCTGGACATCGGTGAGGTCCAAGGTCAGTCCTGGGCAGAAAGCATTCTGGGTAATTGGGAGGGAACCCAATGCCTGTAGAGCCAGTGGGAAGCATGCGGAACCCAGAATGTTTTTCCCAGTGGGCGCACTAACTCAGAGATCGGAACAGCGCTTCTGAGGCTGGACAGACCCCAGACCATCCAAAGACATGCCAGGCCTGGGGTAAAGACATGAGGGGCTGGGGGCCCGCCTCTCCTCGGCATCCACAGCCCTCTTGGGCAATCTGGATTTGGGCCAGGGAGGATCGATGCCTGGCGTCCCCCTCCTCCTCTGTCACCAAGAAGCTGGGTGACCTCAGGCGAGCCATCGGCCCAGTCCGGGCAGCCTTTGCTTCATGGCAAGGACGAGGAGGGCTGACGAAAGGATGTCTAAGCATCCTTCCAGGCCAGACAGTCCATGATCAAAGGTCCTTCCAGGCTCCGACGTTCTCCATCCTATATCCCAAAGTCCCTCCCAGCTTGAAAGTTCCCTCCTATATTGTCATTCCCAGATCTGGTTCCTGGAAGCTCATTCACATGGGGCTCCCCCCGCTCTAGCCCAGGGGTGTCTAGCCAGAAGGGTGCCAAGGAACCCCTTCTTGTCTACTTGCCCCAAACCCCAGTGAATCTATGGTGTCATCGAATACGCAGCTGCCTCATCCCTCACTTCTTTGGGGGCTCCCTCTCACACGGTTCCCCCTTGCACTACTTCTGGGCTCCCCCGTCATCTAGGATGAGCTCATGGCTATCTGAAGTTCCACTCCGACCTGGGTCTGGAGGCTACCCCTTTAAGGCGGGTCTCCAAAGTCTACCAGGATTCCCGGGTCCCCCAGAATAATAAGCTTGTGACTTCCTGGCCCCTGCTGCCTCCTCGCATGCTCAAAGGGGGATCCAGCAGTACCAGTGTTAACCAGGCTCGGGGTTCAGGCCAAGGGTCTCCAGGGGAAGGGCCCAAGGCCGGAATGACAACCGGAAGAGCTGGATCAGAGCTGTCATGCTCCCCAATCCAATCTACCCAGAAGGGAGCTGTGCTGGCTGTATGGCTGGGACCCCTGGGCGTGGCCCCACACACTTCCCAGGTGTCAAGGAGCTGGGGCAGAGTACAGGCTCCTGGAAGCTGCCATGGCATCAGATGATTTAGGACTGGGGGGCTCTGGGGACTGATGGAGCTCAACCTTTCATTTTACCGAGAAAGAAACAGAATGACTCGTCTCATTCATTCAGTCAGAGAGTAAATAGCAGAGATGGACTTGCAGCCCTGATCTTCCAACTCTTAACCCCCAGAACACTTCCCTGGCCTCCCCTCTTCTCCCTCTCCTCTCCCCTCTCTTTCCCTTCCCTGCCCTCCCCCACCACTGAAGTCATCCCTTCCCAAATCCCTCTGCACAACAACCCCCGTGGGCAGAGATAGAACAGGCTGGTGGGAGCAGCAGGCAGAGCTGGCTAAGAGGATGGCCCTGTCATGAAGGGAGGGACTGCCAACCAGATGGCAAATGGTTGGGCCCGAGCCTGGTACACAGGCAGCTGCTGCCAAGGGGAGCTGAGCTGAAGCTGGGGAGCAGATGGGGGCTAGGAGTGGAGGCAGGGGAGAAAGCCATACGGGAGCCTGAGGCAGAACCCCAAAATGGGCAGCAGCCAGGGACTCCGGGTCACCCCGGAGAAGGAGGGTGAGAGATGTGGGATTAAGTAGAGATGGCACTCCCTTCTCTAGACCTGGAGGAAGCATCCAGAAGAGGAGGGGGCCAATCACAGGCTGGAAGACTTCCCACCCCTTCCTTTCTCCTCCTTCTCCTCCTTTCTCCTAAGGTCATCACTGACCAGTTCCCTCACCCTAGGGGTGACTCTTGTTGCTTCCTTGACAGTTGGAACAGCTGCCGGGAAAGTCAGTTCTATACCAGCTGGGATCTTAATGAGATCAATTAATTAAAACGATTACTCTCCCCTCCTTATTCTCTGCACCCCCTGTAGCTGGAGAAGCAAGTAGGATACATTTCAGTGGGGGAGGAGAGCAGAGGCTCAGGGGTCCCTGGGCAGCTTTCCACCACCTACTTGAACATCCCCTCACCGGTCCCCATTCTCGCTTCCTCTGATGTCCAATGGTATATGTCCACTGTCTAGATCACAGCATGCGAAACTTGATTACAGATTTTCTTATAGTCACTGACAGGCAGTTGTAGACAGCTGTGGGCAGTAAAGACCCTATCGACTATTCTTCAACCCTTCTGAAGCCTCACTGGCTCTCAAATAAATGACCATCGTCCAAGCCGATTAAGGAGGGCTCTGGCAAGCATCCTGTGATCGTCACAAGAAAACCTATTTCTTTTACCTTTATAGAGATGGACAGCAGAGGCGAACTCCTGGGGGATAACTTTCTCCCTCCATATAACCTAAATTTCAGTCAGATTTGGTATGAGCAGTGAACCCCTGACTTGTAAATCTCTTCTGAAATCAAATCGGCAGAATAGAACATGGAGCCTAATGGTATTCAAACCTCTTCTTCAGTTGGAAGTTTGGCTAGAAAACGATTGACTTCAATGAGAGGCTTCAGCATTAATTGATGATGGCCTTTTTTTTTTTTTTTTTGCTGGGGTAACTGGGGTTAAGTGATTTGCCCAGGGTCACACAGCCAGGAAGTGTTAAGTATCTAAGACCAGATTTCAACTCAGTCCTCCTGATGATGGTCTTTTGAGAACATTATGGAACCATTCAGGCCATCTCTCCAGGATTGTGTCCTTATCACTAATCAACATGGCTCCATCAGAGCCAAGTAGTGGAATTGCACCATAGGTCTTTGCATCATAAATAGCCTTCCTGGCACTGTAAAAGCACTTTGGATTGTTATGATCAGCATAAAACTCAATTTCACCTGCCTTCTTACTGAGCCAAGAATCCTGTATCTTTCTAATACCACATTTTCACTTGCACTTAACTTTTGATAGTTAAGGATAGACTTTTCCTTCTTAGAAATGGCTGTACTCTCCTGCTGATTAAACCCCATGGAGTTCTCATTTTCCATTTAGCGCCTTCTTAATTTCCCCATCATTTTCATCAAACCAATCTTGATCCAATCTTGATGTTTGTGAGTGTTCCAGCCCTGATGAGTAAATGCAGCACTGCACACCAAATCTGAAAGCTTCCGGTTCCTGTTCTGTTCCACTGTTGCCAACCGTGTGTCGGCGCTCAACCTTCTCTTCAAACTTGCGGTGGATCGTTCCCCCTGAAAGAAGCGCTCTAATCTGTTAACATGAAATCTTCTGGCAGTTGAAGCTGTATTTGTTTAATGCAAATATTTAGTTTCAAGAGGATAAGTCTATGATCGGTCCAGCACTCTGCACCACACATCACCTTCCTGACTCCCACGTCCTGTCCGTCTCTTCTCCTTTAGTA
Organism: Sarcophilus harrisii; assembly: GCF_902635505.1. Classification (NCBI taxonomy): domain Eukaryota; kingdom Metazoa; phylum Chordata; class Mammalia; order Dasyuromorphia; family Dasyuridae; genus Sarcophilus; species Sarcophilus harrisii. The sequence continues at coordinate 81,093,473 of NC_045432.1, read as the reverse complement.
GACATGGTCTACTAAATGCTATTGTTTACTGCAAGGATAGTCAAGACGTTTTATTGTTTTTAGGTAAATGGAAGACAATGCTGATTATGGTCATGAAATGCCCAAGTCTTCGGTTGCAAATGACCACTGCCATCACTATTTCTGACTTTGTTCCTCCCAAGGACTCCCTGTCACATCTAATAGTCTGTGCCTACTCCAATGTTAAAGTCATCCAAAATTACAAACTCGTCCTCTTTTGATACATTGATAATGAGGGTCTCTGGTCTTCATAAACTCTTTCTTTGACTTCATCAGGATTTGTCATGGTGAAAGCATACCCACTGATGATAGCGGTAAGCAGCGACCCCATTGTCAAGCACCTGTCACTCACTCCTTTTGGGAACCCATACAAGCTTGTTGACTAGAGTAGTTTTGATTGCAAAACCTATACCAGCTTCACAGCACTCCTCTTCGTTGCAGTCACTCCAGAAAAACAAGTATCCAGTTCCAACTTTGGTAAGCTGACTTTGATTTGTCAGTCTTATTTTACTCAGGACTACTATTTGGATGCAATCCCTGCTGGGTTTTCTCGCAACAAAAACAGCTCATCTTTCAGGTTTACTGGTTCTTGTTGTCCTTAAGTGTGTTGTGAGTGGGATCATCTTCGGAAACCTTTTTATATTTTTTGTGTGTTTTGACCTTGCCTGCCACAGCAAGGAAGGGCTGGGTGAAGCAGACAATTTTTAAGGCATCTCCTCGGGCCATGAGGTGAGCAGCATGGTCCTTCCAAAAGCCTGCTAGGACCCCCGGGGGGCTGCTGGATCCCACTGCTTCTTCCAGTGAGAAGGTAGCCCTCTCACCTGGCAGAGTTATGACTACAGTTCCCAGTATATCTATACCTGCTGCTCTGTTATTCCCCACAGAACTCTGAGGGGGGTAAAAATGGTAAACTAGAATGGGTGAGATCCTTTGGTTTGAGCATAATTTGGAATCAAGTGAGGCAGACTTGTGCAGCGCCTTTAGCCAGACTCTTCCAGAGTCAGTGACCACATTAAATCAGGATGACTAGCGATGGCCCAGGATGCAGTGGGTGACCTGTGTCTCTGGTGTCCGACCAAGCTTCAAGCATCCCGTTATGTCTGCTTCAGCTGCCATCGTGGCCGTTGAAACAAGTTACTCTCCCCTGCCCATTCTGTAGGGGCAAGTCTTCACATGTAGGTATCCCCGTAATTTACCAGTTTGCCAACGCTGGTCTGCCGAGACAGTTTACCAGCATGTGTCCACTGTGGATGCTGCAGCTTCTAGGAGCTACGGGTGAGAGTTCGGTGGATGAGAAGAATGCCTCATCCTGGGGGGGGGGGAGAGGTGAGGGGGGTAGTCTTCCTTGAACACACTCTATAGCTCCCAAACTACTTTATGGTTCTATGAAGTGGGACTAGGCCAGAGGCAGAGTTAGACGTAGGGAATTCTGGGCCCTCAAATTTGATGGCATGCTTTGGCAAGCTGTGCACAAGAATTGTTCCAGAGCCTCACAAAGGGAACAGGAACGCATGGGAAGGCTTCCTACTGATGCCCCGCTCAGTCCGAAGGCAGGGCCCTAGCTGACTTCTTGGGGCCCAGGTATCCCATGCCAGGGCTGCCCTGGATCATTTGTTGTAGCATCTCTAGTGTGTGGAGGGAAGGGGAGGCCCGAGTTTGCTGGGAGTTGGGTTGCTGACCTATTTCCACCAGTAGCCTGGGAGTCATTCCAGTGTTTCTGTTAGCCTTAGCCCGAGGGGCCCCAAATCAAGGCTCATGCTGGCTGACTGAAGGCGCCTGCCTGCAGGCCCTCCAGAGGGCTCCCTTACTTACAAGGCACTGGGAGTGAGAGGCAGTCTCCCGCTTTGCACCAGGTCCCTGAACCATTTTTGAGGAGAAACTTGGGCCGCCAGGCTTCCTTCCTTGACCCGTCAGAATGCCTGCTGTCCCAGTAATCAATCCCCATTGGCTTCTGAGGGGGGCCTGTAATACACAGCAGTGGACTTCACCCCCGCATCTCTAAGCAGGTACCGTTGGGGTCTTAGGCTGCCCCCACGCACTCCTTGGGCCATTTCAACGATTCTTGTGCCTTCCATCATCTCCTCCAGCTCAGTACTGATAATTTTCCCAAACCCCAGGTCCTACTCTCCAGCTACCAACCCAGGGGGGCTTAAGGGCCTCCTAGTCCAACCCATTCATTTAGCTGAGGAACAAACTGAGGCCTAGAAAGAAGTAACTTGGGATCACATGATGGTGGTGATGGTAGTAGGAGGAGGAGGAAGAGGAGGAAGAGGAAGTGGAATAGAAATAGGAGTAGCAGTAGTAGTAGTAGTAATAGTAGCAGTAGTAGTAATAATAGTAGTAGTAGTAGTAGCAGCAGCAGCAGCAGCAGCAGCAGCAGTAGTAGTAGTAGTAATAGTTATATTAGTAGTAATGGTAATAGCAGTAGTAGTAGTAGTAATAGTAGTAGTAGTTGCAGTAGTAGTAGTAGTAGCAGTAGGAGGAGGAAGAGTAATAGTAGTAATGGTAGTAGTAGTAGCAGCAGCAGCAGTAGTAGTAGTAATGGCAATAATAGTAGTAGTAGTAATAGCAGCAGTAGTAGTGGTAGTAGTAGTAGTAGTAGTAGTAGTAACAACTATTACTTTATAGCAGGCACTAGGCTAAGAGATTTTTACAATTATCTCATTTTGATTCTCACAACAACCCGGAGAGGTAAATGCTGTCATGATTCCCATTTTAGGGTTGAAGAAACTGAGGTAGACAGGTTCAGTGACTTGCCCGGGGTCACACAGCTAGGAAGTGATTGGGACCCGATTTGATCTTGGGTCTCCCTGACTCCAGACCCCACTGCTCTATCATTTGCTCCATAGAATCATAGATATGAGCTGGAAGGGACCATCAAGGACGATGTCCTCATGTCCCCCAGGTCCTGGAAGGGAAGAGACTAGCCCTAGATGACAGAGGTTAGAAAGGAATTGGGCAGGGACCCAGTCCCAGGACCCCAGTCTTCACTGGTCCAGGTCCCCTTTGGTGCCCATCTCAGGGCCCCAGGAGCCCCCTGAAGTGAGGCTCCTCCTCTGGAGCCTCCCACTGCCCTCCCCTTTGTCCAACAGCTCCCATGGAACTCCGTCTGCAACGTCCCCTGCCTCTTCCCATCCTTCTGTCTTTGGATGCCTGGCACTGGCCCTCATCACTGCCCTCAGAGCAAGCCCTCTCTGGAAAACTGCAAGAGCTTCATGCCAGGTCTTCCCCCTTTTCTCCAGCTGACTCAGCCCAGCCACTCTCAGCCCTCCACTCTCTCTGGGGCCCTCCTTGGAGGCCAAAGACCCCTGGCTGGGTATCCTACAGGGCAGCGGTTCTCAGGGGGTGGTCTGTGGCACGGTGGTGGTCCGCGAGTCCTTCAAGTGGTCCACGGGCCAGTTCAAAATTCAAGACATGCAGAAATGCATCATGGTGGTTGGCGGTGGTTTTTGAAAATGTCTTTTCCGAGGCTGAGCCAGATCGCTATTAACAATCCCAACAATGAACATATTTTTTTCAGAATAGCCACAATAACGGTTATTTAGCCAGCCCAAGTGCCACAAGATCATTTGGGGTTTGGGGTTTGGCCAAGTGGGAATGGGTGGGGGCGGCTCCTCTTCCTGCCCCCTCCACTGAGATTCTGAAAAGTTTGAAGAGGACTGTCCTTGGGTTTGCCCCCATTTTACAAAGAAAGAAACTGAGGGGACAGGGAGAAAAAGGAACTGACTGCACTCTGCTCAGGCAACCGGGACCCCGAAGGGGCTTCACCAGTGGGAATCAGGAATCATGTTGCTTCAAGGAGAACTTGGTTTAGCCACATGGGAAAGAAACACTGCTGTGTCAGGCAAAGGCCTCTGGGAAATGGCCTATCCCCTCCCGCAGGCCTTAGGATGGTGACCTTTCCCTGGAGTTAGAACAAAGGCCGAATTTCAGACTCGACCCCAGAACAGCTCAGTGGACAGTTATCTCCCTTTCATTTCTCTTTGCCTTTGTCTCCTTGTCTCCCCGTCTCTCTACCTCTGTTTCTGTCTCTTTCCGTCTCTTCCCCCCCCTTCTCCCTCTATCTCTTTCTGTCTCTCTCTTTCTCTGTCTCTTTCTCGGTCTGTCTCTCCCCCCCCTGTCTCTCTCTGTATGCCTCTTTGTCTCTCTGTTTCCCTCCCTCTCCCTCTGTCTCTGTCTTTCTCTGTCTCTCTGCCTCTCCCCTTCTTTCTCTCTCTCTCTCTCTCTCTCTCTCTCTCTCTCTCTCTCTCTCTCTCTCTCTCTTTCCTTCTCTCTGTCTCTCTTTTCTCTCTCCCTCCCCCCCCCGTCTCTCTGTCTCTGTCTGTCTGTCTCCATCTCTCTCTCCCTCCCTTCCTCCCTCCCTCTCCCCCCTTTCTCTCTCTCACTCACTGCTCGCTCCCACACTCGGGCCCTCCCCCGCTCCCCCCCCCCCGAACACTCACCCAACCTGCATTCCTGACCAGCCGCCACGGCGTCATTGGCCGCAGCCCCAGGAAGGAGTGTGGGGAGCTATCAAACTGAGGAATGTGCTTCCCCCGGCCTTGGTGAGCTGCCGGGTGGGGGGCAGGGGCTGCTAAGGGGCCGGAGCCAGCTCACTCCTGGAGCTGGAGCCGGGGCTGGGGTCAGAACGGAGCCCGGCGGGGGAGAGCCAGAGCCCAAAAGGCCCCGGGGGAGCCTCGGCCTCATGGCCGGGCAAACCTAGAGGCCAGGCCAGGAAGTTTGCAGGGAGGGAAGAGGCCAGCCAAGGGGGAAGAAATCCAGGCCCCTGGGACGCAGGGGAACGGCCAGAGCGGCGGCTCAACGGGCCCCAGGCCGGACCGAGGGGCCGCAGCACCCCTTTCCCTTGCCACTCTTCCCCGACCATCAGGAAGGGTCCAAGGAAATCCTGCTTTGGGCCGAGGTTGCCCCTTCCCCGGTCGGCAAACTTCCTCAATGTCTTATCGGGGATCCACGTAGAAGTCTAGAACCTCAAAGTGGGAATGGGCCTCACAGTGTGTCCGGCCTGACCCATACCTGAGCAGGAACACCCTTGACAACAGTCCCCCCCCCAAATAAGAATCCCTGCAGCTCATCCAAGGCATCATCCAAGCCTCCAAGGGACAGTCTCTGCTGATGAAGAACAGCCTATCAAGACACCCTACGGACTTTGGGACATGTGCTGGGGCTTTCCCCCTTTCTCTGGGCAAACTCTGCCTCCGTAACTTCCCCTTGTGGTTTCTGGCTCTGCCTTCCGGGCCAGGGAGAGCGAAGCTCCTCACTCCCCCACCAGACGGCCCTTTGGAGAGTCAAACATTCTCATCCTTTCTCCGTTGGCTCTTCTCAGGCCGGGCACTCCCAGAAGTCCAAGCGCCCGCTCCCCAATGCCCCTCCTGAAATGATCGCCCAGCTCAGAGACCACATGACACAGAGCAGAGCTGGGTGTGTGCCCATGGGGGGGGGTCACACAACTGAATACAGGGGTCGTGAGGAAGACGGCAGCAGTCACAGGCTTCCAAACGCAATGACCAAAAATTAGCTCAAATCCAGCTGGGGACAGAGCCGAGGTGTTGCTGGCGGCGCTCGCCGGTGGGGCATCGCGGGACCTTGCTGCGGCGCTTTGCCCTGCATGGGCATGAGTGCTACCGGAGACAGCCTGGCTCAGATTCGAGACAGAGTCACCCACAAATTTCCCTGGCAAAAAGGGGTCGCTACTGGAAAAAAAAGTGGAAGGAGCCCTGATATATGGAACCCCCCGGTCCATCCCATTCTCGGGATTGCCATGTCACCCTGTTGTCCCCAGATCTTTTCCAGATGAGGTGGTAACTTTTGGGGACCCAGTGGATGTAGAACTTGTCATTGCCATCTTTTGCTGGCTCTGGAAGTTCACCTATTCCTCCCACCAGTTATGGGAGGACCTGCCCTCCCTTCTTTGGGACTCAGCTAAGTCTCCCCTTGGATCTACCAGGAAGGTGTACCCAGCCTCCTGCAGGCCTGCTTCTAAATCTCTTAAGGCCCCCAGTTCATCTGCTACTCTGTGCTCTCAGCCCATGACTGACTGATCTCCTTTTTCCTCCTCATTAAATTTCCTCGTGTCAGTCCCTGACTGTGATCCAGCCAGATTGCGGTGGATCCAGCCTCAGTCAGCCAGTACTTTCCCCGGCCTTTCCAGTTGGATCTCCCTGCCACCCTCATTATCCAATTAACCCAGTGCTCCCCAGGGCCCCCCTCCATCTGTCATTCACCACACCCAGCGGTCTCTGCTCACCCCTCATCCTTCTTGAGCTGTCTATGGCTTTTGATGCTGTCTGTCACCTCCTACCCCCAAATCCTCTCCCTTGTCAAATCTTGACAGTGATCTCCCCGGTTCTCCTCCTCTGAGTCCACACCCCCCCCCATCTCGGTCTCGTTTGCTGGCTCTTTGTCTACATCATGTCCCCTAACTCTGGTGTCCCCCAAGGCTCTGTCCTTGGCTCCGGGTTTAACTCTTTATTATCTCACTCAATAATCTCATTGGCACCCATAGGTTTATGCCGTGGATTTGCAGATCCATCCAGCCGGCCCTGACCTCTCTCTTGAACCCTAACCCTATGTGATCATAGAAATCTCAAACTCAACATATTCCAAAGAGCTTATTATAATAATATAGAAATATTATTAATTAATATTATAATATTTTCCTGCAAACTCTCATCCCTTCCCAATTTCCCCTTGACTATTAAGGGACCCATTCTCTCCCCAGTTCCCCATATCCGCAACCTCACGTCACCCCTGATTCCTCCCTTGAATTCACCCCTTACATCTCATCTGTTGCCAAACATTGTCATTTCTGCCTTCACGGTTCTCATAGACGGTCCCTTCTCTCTGTTAAGCCAACTCTAATGTCCGGGCTGGCTTTCTGGAGGATCTCGGGGTGGGCCTTGGTCTCAGCAGGAGAGTCACCATGAGGATGGCCAGGTTAGAGTCTGGCATCTCCTGTGTCTGAGTCTCTGGGAGTCGGGAGTCTGAGATCAAGCTCAAGCACACACTGAGTCTCCAGTCCTCTCAGCCCTTATATGTCTTAGTACAATTACATCACTACAGCACAATGAGCATGTGCCGACTGTAGAACCATTGCATCACACTAAGTACTAAGTAGGCAAACTACAGAACCATCATCTCATCAATCAGACTGAGTAAACACGGTGGTCACGCCCTCCTTGACTTCTCAGGAAAGGGTGTGAATGCCAAGGGAAATGGGGAGTCAAACCAGATATTGTCAGCGGGTTTCCTCTGGCCTAAAGGGTCTCGTACCTTACCCAGAGTTCCCCCACTCTCTGCGGCCTCTCTACAGACAACCATCCCCTTTGTCTGGGCCTTCATCGACTCCCAAAGTCTTCGAATTGGTCTCCCTGATGCGAATCTCTTTCTGCTCTCCCTTCCTCCACTCTGCTGCTTCAGTGATTTTCCTAAAGTAGGGCTCCCACAGCCTGTCCCCCTCCCCTGCCCCTACTCAGTGAGCTCCAGTGACTCCCTGCAGTATCAAACATGAAATCTTTGGTTTGGTCTTCACACCCTGATCCCTTTTTGCCACCCCGACACTTTCTCCCTTATTCTCCTCCACAGACTCAAGCCCAGTGATGCTTACCTCCTGGCTGTTCTTCCCACAAGGTCCTTCATCTCCCCCCTCTGGGTTTTGTCACTAGCTGTCCCCGTCCCCACCCCCCTCACCACCCCACCGCCATCCCCAGCCTGGAGTGCTCTCTCTCCTTATCTCCATTTCCTCAATTCCCTGGTTTTTCTTTAAAGTCTTAGTCACTTCGAAAAGAGATCTTCCCTGAAGGCCCTTCGTGCTGGGCCCTTCCCTCTAACTTTGTCCCTTCCCTCTAACTTTATCTTCACTCCATTCTGACTATATCTTGTGTGTCTGCAGCTGTTTGTTTGTTTCTCATGTTTTGTTCTAGAGAGCAAGGGCTGTTTCTGCCTCTCTTGCCATCCTCGGTACTTCTCAAAGCACCTGGCACACAGCAGGCATGAAATAAGTGCTCGCTGAGTGACCAGCCTTACATCAGCTGCAGCTTGGATGAACATAGCACCTATGCTTTCATTGAAGTTATTACTAAAATGATTGCACAAGGAGGATTTCAGAGGGGGCTGGAGAGTCTTGCAGGAACCAACCCTGAGTGAAACAAGGAGAACCAGATCATTGTTCATGATAACAACAAAATTGTCCAATGATCAATTCTGATGGACGTGGCTCTTTTCAAACGGGGAGGTGATTCAGATCGTTTCCAATGATCTTGGGATGGAGAGAGTCATCCATCCCCAGAGAGAGGCCTGTGGGAACTGAGTGGGGATCACAACAGAGTCTTTTTACTCTTTTTGTTGTTTACTTGCATTTTCTTTCTCATTTTTTTCCTCTTTCATCTGATTTTTTTGAGCAGCACAATAACTGCATAGATTTGTATGCATATATTGGAAAAAATAACTTCTGTCACTCTTTTAAAAAAATAAATAAAATGATTGCGCAGAACAGAACCAAAGACGGAGCTCAGGCAAGGCATTAATGAGATCCCTCAATACTGACCCCAGTGCATTAACCCACACTGCTTGGTCTGGCTCTTCAGCCAGTTCCAAAGCACCTAACCAGATTTTCATCCGGTCACCATCTTTCTCTCTTGTCCATAAGGTCACATGCAAAACTTCGCTGAAGTCCCACCGTGTTCTGTCTGTGACATCCCTCAATCTCACGAGTCCAGTAGCCAAGCTCTAAAAAATGGTTTGGCCGACCTGGTCTTAATGAACACCAACTGCCTCCCAGTGATCATCACTTCCTTTTCTAAATGCTAACAGACCATCCCTTTAATATGTTCCAGTTCAGTGGCAGAGAGTTTAGAAAGTACCTTCTCACCACTTTAAAAAACGGGGCCATTTGTCCTTCTCCAGACCCGTAGCGCCACTCCCACTGTCCATGATTTCCCCGAGATCCTCAACAGTGGCTCTGCAATCACAGCTGGAAGCTCTTATGCCGTCCCAGGCAGTGTTTTGTCTGAGCCTAGTCTCTCTTGGAAGGCAACTGACGATCTCCCGCTAGCTACCAGGCAAGCGAGCGGGGATCTCCGCTCATCCTGCCCAAAGTTGCTGAGGGGCCGAAAGTGCTAATGTGCAGCTAAAGATTTTCCTGTCACTCCAGAAAGAAAGATAGATAGATGATGGAGCATTGAGCACTTACTAAGTGCCCCGCACTGTATTAAGAGCTTGAGATACAGTTATTACTGAGTCAGAGACAGACCCAGGGAGACGGCAAGGGGAGGGAGACGGCGAGGGGGGGGGGTGGTCCTTGCCCTCCTGGGAAGACAGTACATAAAAGAAAGCTGAAAATGGGGGAGGGGGGAGTGGAAGAGGGCAAGCCAAGTTGGAAGGAAGCACGGCTGGTCCCGGTGTCTCTCCAGATGAAGGTTCAGGAGGGATTCACCAGTGTGGGGAGTGGGATGGGGGAAGGGGAGGAGGAGTCTGGGAGATCAGGGGCTGAGCTGGCAGCCAGTTCACCTCCAGAGCTCACAGCAGACAATCTCTTCCAATGCTGGTGCTCCCAGTAAGCCCCCTTTCTCCTTTGGAGTCCCCTCTTACACGCAGAGGACGGAGTGCCGGAGTGCCAGAGTCTGAGGGCTCCTTACAGCCATGGGCCCCTTCCTCGGTTTCTCTCACATGGGCCCTTGGGAAGATACAGTGAGATGACAGAAAAATGTCTTGGAATTCTGGAGCTCCTTTCTCCCTCCTCTCTTGGGCTCCGTGGGTCTTCCTGCCTCGGGGTGTGTGCCTGAGGGAGTATGGGTCACATGGACATGTAGTGTGGGGGGGGGAAGGGCACGAAGGGTCCCGGCTGCCTATGCCCTCCGACAGGACTCTGTACCCTCAAAACATTTGAGGTGATGTTTGGTAGCCTCTTGAATGAGGAACAGAATGCATGTTGTCATGATCCAGCTGGGTGGGGGAGCGGGTAACGATACCGGAACAATAATAGGATAACTAAGTCCCCCTCCTCCTTCTGGACCATCCCCCTCCAATCCCCCTCAAAGAACAGTAGCTTATGCTAGAATGCCCAGGAAGAGACTGGGCATCGCATGGGTACCAGGGAGGCAGACAACTTAGCTAGCTAAGAGTTGAGGTTGGTGAGCCTCCCCAATCCGGTTCCTTAAGGAAGGCTGAGCCATTGCTCTTCCCCCTTTCCTAGAGGGAAAGAAAGTCTGGAATTAGAGGCCAAAGTCGGAGAAAACATTATTCCTGTCTTTTCAATTTTGTTCAAAAGGAGGTTTTGGATCTGGCTGGATATGGCTGGATGGTGGCCACGCCCTTACACTAGTGTAGACAGGCAGGTTTCTCTTCTTGTCCAACACGGGCAGGCCTTGCCTCTCTTCTCTGTGTAGCCAGATCCTTTGGCCTCCCCCTCAAATGACACCGTTTAGAGCCCCGAGGTCCCCTGTGCTCCATCCTTGCTGTAAGATCCCAGTCCCGTGCTCTGGCTACCATGTCATTCTCTTTGTGTGTGTTTCTTTTTCTTTTTTTATTCTTTTTTTCCCTCTTTTTTAAACGATCTCATTCTCAAAGCTTTTGGTTTCCAATTAGCCCCAGGAGTTGATGAGAGCAGTCACACCAGGGCTTTGCTTAGCCCCCTCCCAGCAGAGTTCATGCTGTCCCGGGGGAGAAGTCACTGTTCTGTGGATGGGAGACTCTGATGAACTGTCCCCCAGGGCCCTCTCAGAGTGGAAGGGTCCTCTGTGGTCATCATGGCCAACCCCCTCTTTGGGCAGAGGTCATGTGGACGGAGAACATGAGAGACAGCATCTGAATCCAGAACATGGGCTCACTTCTTAGCCCGGGGAAGTTTGGCTCAGCCCCTTACCCTTTGCACACTTATTCTCCAAGCTCTGACCTTCTAGCTCAAGCATTCCTGGTTCTCTGTTCTAAGGGGCCTCCCAGCTCTGATGTTGGAAGGTTCTCCAATGGATGGGTCACCGTCCTTGCTCCAAACCAAGGAGGTTGCTGAGGATAAAGGAAGGTGCCTTGGGAGAGGCTGGCCAGCAACCGCCTGTCCTGAGAGAAAATGCAGCCTGGGGAAGGGAAAGAAGGCCAGGAAGGCCTGTGGGACCTGGGTGGGGAGAGGGCCTGGAGGGGAAGAGGAAACCTGGGGGAGAAGAGGGCCTGGGAGGATTTCTCACCCAGAAGGCCTCTCCATAGTTTGGAGCACATCTGCAGGCCACCAGGGGGGGTCCAGGGGAGCCTTCAGGGCTTGGAGGCCCACTGTAGTTCCGAAGCCCGGGGCCAGCTCTACCAGCCTGGAGAATCTGGCCTCCCACAGCGCCGTGGCTCATCACGGGGCCAGTGCCTGAAACGGCTCTCACACGTCTGCCTTGCTAACTTCCTTTTGATTCCTTCCTCATCCTCCTCCATCCTTCTGAAGCTCCAAGACTAACTAGGCTGCCCACCACCTTCCCAGATGCCCCTGGGCCAGTCCTCCTCTCCTGCCTCGGCCGGCAGACCTCCCCCCCAGAACCCGTGACCTGGGGCTCTCTGGCTAGGCAGCGTTCCCCACTGGACTGGAAATTCCCCGGCAGCAGCCCCTCCACCTGAGCTCAACTTGCCCCTAATAGCTGGGGCAGCGCTCCGGGCACAGTAGGTCTACCCGGGATGTCTTCTTGTGGGATTGGGGTCCGTGGGCCCCCTGACATACTGGAGGCTCCAGAGGTGAGCTCTTGGGGGAAGAGAAGGGACAAGGAAGTAAAGGAGAGGGAGAGGGGGTTAGGGTTAGGGTTAGGGAGGCCCCGCCCCACCAGGCTCAGCTCAGGCTGTCGCTCCACTGACTCAGGGAAGACGAGTTCCGAGCCGGCCGTGGGGGATCTGGTCCGGGCTGTCTTGCTCCTTCCTCATCTCTCCTCTCCAGACTCGGCCATAACACTCCCCAGATGGCCGTCCCTGCCGGCTCCCCCGCCCACATCCCCATGCAGATGGGAAAACAATCATTTTTCTGGCCCGTTAATTAAAGACTAATTACTGATTAGAAACACATTGACCAGGGCCCCGCTACTCAGGCCCAAGGTGCGCTCTGCCCCGCTGAGGAGAGGTGAGCCGGGAGGGCAGCGCCCTCCCTCCCCCAGCCGGGCGGCCAGGCTCCATGCTAATGAGATGCCAGACGATTATTAAAAACATATTGATCGGGCTTTGGCAGCTCCGGACCAGATAGGGAGCAGAGACACACAGTAGCCATTAAGCCTCCAATTGATATGTTTCTAATAATAACTGACATTTATAAATAACTCCCCAGGCAGGGGCTGTGCTCACGCTCACACTCGCTCTGGTTTGCGCTCTCTAGCTCTGTCTGTCTGTCTCCTGTGCTCTCCTTTACTCCTCTCTCTGCCTCTCTGTTTCTCTGTGTCTCTGTCTCATCTGCTCTCCTTTCCTCTTCCGTCTCTGTTTCTCTCTCTCATTTCTCGCTCCCTCTCTCTCTTTCCTTTTCTCTATATCTCGCTCTCTATGCTTCTCTTTGCATCTCTATCTTGCTCCCTCCTCTCCACATCTCTCTCGTCTCTTCTGTTCTCCTTTCTTCTTCTCTGTCTCTCTGTCTCTTTCTCTGTCCCTCTGTCTCCTGCTCTCCTTTCCTATTCTCTGTCTCTATGTGTCTCTGTCTCCTCTTCTCTCCTTTACTCCTCTGTCTTTCTGTCTCTGTGTGTCTCTGTCTGTTTCCTGTCTGTCTCCTGCTCTCCTTTCCTCTTCTCTCTCTGTCTCCTCTGCTCTCCTTTATTCTTCTCTCTGTGTCTCTGTCTGTCTCTGTTTCTCTTTGTCTCTCTGTCTCTCTCTGTGTCTGTCTCCTGTGCTTTCCTTTATTCTTTTCTCTATCTCTGTGTCTCTCTGTCTCTGTCTCTGTGTCTCTGTCTCTCCTCTGCCCTCCTATTTTTTCTCTGTGTGTGTGTGTCTGTCTCTGTGTCTCCTTCTCCCCCTCTCCCTCCATATCAGACTCCCAGGCTGAGCAGCCCTTCTGCCCTTCCTTTCTTGCCCATCTTTCAGACCCCTGTGTAACGGCAGGGCCCGAGGGGCACCAGGGGCACCAGAACTAACCGGGCAGGCCTGGGAACAGAAAAGGTCAGAGAAGAAAGGGACTTCCAACTAGAGAGGGTCAGGGCTGGGGGTAACTTAGAAGTCAGAGCGTCAGGGGTGGGAGAGAGCCTAGAATGGGGAACTTTTGAGTAGAAGAAACCTTAGAAAACGAAATGTCACCATGGAAAGGACCTCAGAAAACAGCCTGAGGCAGAAGCCTGTTGTGCAGAAGGCGGCTCCTCTGGGGCTCCAGAGCCGATTGTTAAATTTTCAGTGTGATCGTTCCCATCTCAGAAATGGGCGAACCCAAGAACTTGGACGTTAATTAGTTGTTTTGTGAATTGTCTGGATTTCAGAAAGAGGAAAAACAAAAAGAACTCAGATGAAACTTTCCATGTGTCACAAGCACTTGAGAGGAGCCAGTTGTTAAACATTTACTGGCATTCCACTAATTGGAGGAAATGTAAGAACAGAGAACCTTGGGCTTGGAAGAGCCCTGAGAAATTGTGAAGTAACCAGTGCCTTGGAATATAGACAAATCAGAGCTAACATATTAGATAGGAGAGAGCCTCTGGTTCCACCTTCTCGTTTCCCAATGGGCAAAGTGACGGCCAGAAAGGAAATGGGAGGCAAGTGACCGAGTTGGGAGTAGAGTGGAAGCCTCTTGACTTGCCTTCCTCATCCAGGTCGCCACACTCTTCTAGACTCTCCACTCAAAGCTTGGGCCCTTCCTTAATCTCCAGGCTCCCTCGACGGCCTCCTCCGCCGTGGCCTCCTTCTTCCTTCCCACCAGATTTCCCAAAGGCCGCCTGCCTTCCCATCCCACTTTCCACTGCTAAAGATGCCACAGAGAGGAGGCAGATTATGTCTTCCCGGAGAGTCCCAGTCCAATGCTCCCAGAAGCAGGAAGTGGAAATCTTGGAGCCCTGGGGGAGCGTGGGGTATGGCATCTGTCCTGGTCAGGCATTGTCACCTCAAGATTGGTGTCAGCCCAGCCCCCCGAGATCCCAGCCCAGAACCCTGAGGCATTCAGGACGCAGCCACAGCTGCAGGGGAAGGTAGGCCCCGGGAGGAGGGCTGGGCAGGGCCGATGGAGGCCCATGGGAAGGAAGCGGGAAGGCTGGAGGCCCACCACAGTGGGGAGGAAGCATGTTTCTGTGGATGCCGGCCCCCTGAGACAAAGCCCCAGTCAAGCTAGCCTTCGTGTTGTTCTGCCCAGGAGCCCCGGCTCCAGGAAGGCCCACGCCAAGCCCAGTGGCCCAGCTGAGTCAGGCCCTCAGAGCACCTCGCTTCTTCGCTGCCAGATGTGCAGCTTTCCGAGAGCCAAGCAGAGCAAGTCCTCCTCCCTCCAAACATTTCACAGACTGGAGCTTGGAAGTGAGGAGCTCTAGTGGTTGGGGCGCTTTGTCTCTTCCCAGTTACCCCGTCTCCCCCATAGCTCCCAGCTGTGTTTTGTGGCTTCAAGCAGAACAAGCCTCCCACATGGGACAGCTCATCTGGCAGCTTGTCTGGCTGAGCCCCCCCACCCAATTCCTTCAGCCAATTCTTGTGTGACGTGATCTCGAGGCTTCCCTCGCCTGAACGCTTTCCTTCAGATGGCGGATCACGGGGTTGAGAACCGACGGCCCGCTGGCCGGCCCCGAGGATGGCCGGCGCTCACCTGCTTCCCGGTGACTTTTCCAGGAAGATCAGCTTCGCTTCATCGCCAGTGGCCCTGCCTGGGTGTTACAGAGTCTGCAGCTGGACCAGAGCGCCCCGTCTCTCTCTCCTGGGTTCCCTCGGCCAAAATCCTCCCAAAAAGGGCCGGGCAGAACGGGCCCGGTGTGGAGCCTGGCGAGACGCCACTGGCCGCCTTCTGGAGCCAGGCCCATTCGAGAACCTCCAGCTTCTGGTGTGGCCACCCAACCAGCTCCCAATCCCCGGGAGAGTGCTCCCATCCACCCCCGTTCTGCTGTCTTGTCCCGGCTGTGGTCCGCACCTGCTGCAGTGGGTGATCCAGAGCCGGCCTAGGAGTCCGCATGAATAATTTCTTTAACACAAACATACGCCCAGTAAAAGCAATCCCCAAGGTAGTAAAAGCCAGTCTGAGGAGGTCAAAGCGAGGGAAACCAGCCAATAAGGAGGTTCCCTGGGGGCTCAGCGGCTCTGGCCATTAATCTCCGCAGCTGGGTCCCATCTTAACACCCCTGGGGCAGAGTTAAGACAAATGGCCCCGGGCCGCAGAGTCTGGGCTACTAACAGCCTAATTGGCTCTGGCCCGAGGATCCGCAGGCCACCTAGGGGGCAGCTGCCCAGAGCAACGCGAGGGAGAGAGGAGGGAATGCTGGCCTGGCCAGGTCTACGGGAGGGAAGGCCGCCACTGGCAAACGGCAGCTCCACAGCCTGAGAACCAGGAGACGCTCGCAGGGGGGACGGCGAGGGTGGGCCCGGAGGTCACCCCGGGCAGCGTGCAGGGAGCAGGGCAGGTGGGTCTGTCTGTCTGGGCCCGGGAGGGGGAGGCAAGCTGACTTTGGAAGGTCTCTGCCAACCTAACCCATCTGAAATGACGCCACCCAAGTGGGGAGCGGCGAAGACTCAATGATCACCTCAGAAAGCTCCAGGCCCGGAGTGATGAGCTAGAGGGAGCCCCTGGACTTGGGGCCAGGACAGCCGCCTACCGAGCACCTCCCCCACAATGGCCTCTCCGGGGCCACTGCCCCCTGCCTGAACCTTGTTCCCTCCCTGTCTCTTCCTTCAGAGCCTGCCCACAGGACCCCCGGGGAAGCTTTGCTGCCTCCTGCACTTTCTGCTGCCATCTTGCCCAGATACTAGCCATTGGGGGGGGGGGGCGTTAATGTTGGACGTTCAAAAGCATTAAACGTCACCTAGTCCAAACATCTCCCTTTCCAGACAAAAGAGCGAGACCAAAAGGGGCCAAACGATTTATCCAGAATCCCAGCAGTAGTGAGTGGGGACGCCACACAGGCACTCCCTGGGTGCGAGATGCTGTGCTAAGCACTTTGCAATTATTGTTTCCTTTTGTTCTCATGATAACCTGAGGAGAGAGGTGCTATTATTATCCCTATTTAACTGCTGGGGAAATCGAGGCAGATAGCGGCAAAGTGACTTGTCCAGGTCCCACAGCAAGCAAGCGACTGAAGCCAGAAGGATAAAGTAGGGAATTTCAGAAGACCCAGACCCAAAGACGAGATACAACGTGTTCTGTTTTGGTCGTGTTGCGTTTGAAATGTCCCCTAGACGGCCTGTCTGAGGTGTCCAAATGTGTGGCTGAGGAGAATGACTACAGAGAGCTGGGAACTGCAGGCAATGATGCTCGTGGAGCCCAGGGGAGCTGGTGAGTCACCTAGGGAGAGATCACAGAGATGGAAAAGAAGGGGGTCCAGGAAGAGAGCCGGAGGCCACCCGGGGATAGCAGGTGGAGCCTGGATGAGAGGCCAGCAAAGGGAACCCAGGAAGGAGCAGGTAGCATCTAGGAGAACCAGGAGAAGAACAAATGTCCAGAGAAGGAGGGGCTAGACAAGGCCACAGCCAGGTGCAGAAGGGCAAGGAGGGAGAAGAGGCCTCCAGAGTCAGCGCCTTTCCATTAACAAACCTGCCGCCATAGCTCCTCCACGGAACTCTCTTGAGGAGAAGAACTGGCTCATCTCTCATCCGTGTGCCTCAGTGAGCTCACTACCTGGCTGAAGTCCATTGCATTAGAATGGGTCGTGCCAGTGGTGGGGACTTTCTTTGGCACGTGGTGTGGAGATGCTGGGATCCCTGTCTTGCGGAAGAGGCCAAAGGGATTAAGTCTGGGATGGGGGTGGGGGTGGGGACAAGACAGGCTGCTAAGGGTTGGTAAGGGGAAAACAATTGGAGGGCTGGAGCCAAGGCCCCATGGGAAAGGGTGGGGCTCTACCCTTCTAGGGCCAGAGCTGATGAGGTCATGGGACTATCCCCCACTCCCCAGCAGGATTTAAAGGGGAAATGGAGCTCCTGACAGAGGGCCTCTAAGTTGGTAAAGGAGCTGACATGGCAGGTTTAGTATTCCGGGGGCCTTGAACCGAGGCGTGGGCCTTGAGGGGCGCCCAGAGAGTGGGGGACCACTCTCGTCCCAGTCCTGGACCCCGCCTGCAGAGGAAGTTCTCCTTCAGGACCGAGAAGGCCGCTCACATGGAGAGAGGGCAAGGGCACGGTCCACGAGGAGGAAGTGACGTGGCCAGCCCATTCCCATTGCCCCAGTGGGCATCGAGGCAGAAAGGCGCCTGGGGACTCCCTTGCCCTTGGAAACCACAGCACGTGCACTTCCTACCACAAGCACATGTGCGCGCACTCAGTGACTGGGAGGGGAGGGGTGCACAGCACGAGGACCTGCCAGACTCACTGCCCTCCAAGGCGACAAAGACTGGCCTTCTGCGGCTGGAGATGCGCGTGGTGACTCAGGGGCACCTGCAGTGGGGAAACTGGGGGCAGGGGGGAGATGGAGGTGGCCTCTGGCTGGATCCAAGGGATGGAAGCTGAGGCTTGGGCAGGAAGGCCTCCGAGGATCGGGCAGGGGGGCCGGGCAGCCCCTTCTCCTCCTCTTCTTGTCCAGCTCTTTTCCTCTCCCACTTAGCCCCCCCATCCCCCACCCTGCTGACTGACCCGTCCACTGTCCTCCTCCGGGCCTCCCTCCTTCCCTCCCTTTATTGTCCGGCCGGCTCCCCTGCCCCCTGACCACCCTGAGTCTCCTGGGCCCATGCGCCGGCTCCGGCTCTGAGTGGGTGGCCTGCTTCACCTTCCCCGGCCCCTCTTTCCATATGCTAATGACGAGCGGGTGCATCCAGTGGCTGACAGGTGGCCGGCTAATTGGAGGGGAGAGGGGCGCTCGGCGTCGGAGACGGGGCGACTCGGGCCGGGCCTCCTTTCTCGAGGCCGTTCCACAGAAGTTTTTTCTTCTTGCTCTCATTGTGTTTCGGGCTCTTTTCCCTCTCCCAGGAGTAGCCTGGAAGCCCACGAGGGCAGGGGTCGTGGCATTAACCCTGACCTCAGCCTCCACAGATCCAGTCAATAGGTTTCTATCGGCAGTAATGAAAAGGAGAGAGGAGACGGCGAGGGCGGGGGACGTCAGAGCCGGAGGGGCAGGTGCTGGAAGCTTGGGGATGACCATCCCCAGGCGCTGAGGGTGGAGATACCAGGGGGGGATGGGGACCAGTGGGGGGGGGATGGCGATCCCAAGCCCAAGGACACTCCGTCGCCCACACAGCCATTCGAGAAGCATTTTTCGGAACCATGGAAGGCAGCTTTAGCCAACCCGAGACAAGAGGTCCACCTCCGTGTCCCTAACCCGCCTCAACTGCCGTGGGCATCTCCCCCAATGCCCTTCTCCTGCCCCCCCCCTTCATTCAGCCTCTCCCCTTCCCTGTGTCTCGGGAAGCGAGCTCTCAGCTCCTGGGGCTGCTCTGGGGCCATTTGTTGGTTCCCAGGAGTGTAAATGCCTCAGTCCCTCCAAAGGATCATCCTCCTTTCTCCAGTGAGCTCAGTGGAGAGCGCCGGAGTCACTGAGGGCAGAGAGTGAGAATGGCTGCAAAGCACGGCACCCCCTCCCTCCCAGACCAGCCGGGCCCAGCTTTCCAAGAGCTGCCGAAGACCCCGCCAAGGCTACGGGCCCTGAATCCCAAGGCCTGCGGCACATGTGCCGTGCCGACAAGGGGAGCCCGCCCGGCCCGGAGAGGATTTCTGAGCTGCCAAACGAGGAAGGGAAGGGAGAGGGAGAGAAAAGCGAGGAAGAATGGAACAAGCAAGAAGGGAGGAAGGAGGGAAAAGAGTAGAGGGGTGGGGAATGGGGAGGGGAAGGAGGAAAGGCAGAGTCCCCTCCGGACTCACTTAGGGAAGCGTCAGAGTTGGCAGCCAGAGCTGCCTTGGCTCAAGGGCCAGCAGAGAGCCCAAGGGCACGGGCTCACAGGTCCCATGAGGGGCCAGGCTGGCACATCAGGGGGGCACATGGTGAGCAATGGGGGAGGGGGGGCTGGCCCGGGCTCCTCTCCGCTGCTTGCCTTGGCCATTGTTCCCAGCCCTCTCCTTAGGGCTCAGGGGCTCCACAGTCAGATGAGAAGTGGGAGGGGGGTCTCATAGTTAGCCCTGAATCTCAGGCATACTCATCTGGTGGATTTCTGCCCTCTGTGGGGTCAGAGGAAGAGAACACTGTGGGAGTGGGGGTGGGCCTCCTTTAGGTCCAGGAACAGAGGAGGCCAGGGGGTGACAAAGCATGCTCCCTCCCCCACTCGGCTATCTGATGATGAGGTACCCACAGGGGTGTGTGTGTGTGTGTGTGTGCGTGCATGCATGTGTGCACACATGTGTATATGTGCGTGTAGGGGGAGGGGCTGGTGATATCTCTCAGCTGCCTGTGTATCTTTCACAACAGTCTCCAAAGCATTCTGGGAGATCCTCCCTCCGGTCATTACTACCGGAGCTGGCACCGGTGCGGGGGGGAAGGTACGGCTCGGCGAGATGATGTGATGTGTCCACCCGGGGGTACTGAGTATCAGGCGAATCTCAGTGCAGCCGTCTCAAGCCCACATTCCCTTTGGCCCCTTCCAGGAGGTCCCGAGCATTGTTTCTCCCTCCACTGTTCCCTCCCATTCCCAGCCTTGCTGAGCAGCTTGAACTGTGGACGCTCCCTCACCCCGTAGCCCGGCTCAGGGCCCGTGCCCCGGACCAGGCCGCCCTGCCCTGCAGCTTGGCGCCCGGGAGGGAAGAGGAGGACCACATAGGCTGGGCCCTGGCCTCTCCCTTCAAAGGCAGACCTCCTAGGTAGCTGATGTTTAATCAGCTGAAGCGAAGGGGGAGCCGCAGCCTTCTGAGGAAGGGCGCCTGGCCCCTGGTCTCCTCCACACCTCCCCCGGGGGCTGCTCAGACTGAGGCTGCTGGCAGGACGGGGAGCTCCAGGCTCTGGGCCCCTGCCGGCTCCCCGAGGGTGGAGGGCGCAGGCCGCAGGCCGTGGGGATGAGGGGGAGCTCGTCCATCATCCTATGTCCAGCCTGAGGTTTGTGTGCTGGCCCCTCACCCGCCTCCCGGCAGCTCAGGCTGTTCCTGGAGCCTTTAGGCATCCAGGGGCCCCGCTTCTGAGCAGAGCCGGGTCGAGGCTTGCAGCCAAACAGCGGAGGGGCTGAGGCCGGACAGCTGCTCCTTGGCCTCCCTTCAAAGGCACAAGAGAACTGAGAGCTTTCACATGGTGGGTGGGATGCAGCCGGGTCTCCACCCAGGCAAGCCGGGGACACCGGCAAAGGCCGGCCAGCCGCAGGGGCCCCAGGGGCCGGTGCTGAGGGTGCGGGAGGGCCTCCCGGCCTCCGATCCGGGGCTGCTCCCCGGTACCTGGCGCTCCCCACGTGGGGAAAGTTCCTCTGCCATGAGCAGCCAGGCCGGCAAACCTCACGGCCCCTTTTCCAAACACAGGCTTTGAAAGGCGTAAAAAATAAAACAGGTGGGACCACAGGGAAAGCCCCAGTGAGGGGGAACCAAAGCACTGGCTTTCCTCTCCAAGGTCACGGGACCCCGAAATCCCAGGGAGCTGTGGACTCAGCTCAAGAGCCCCGGTCCTAAACTGTCTCCGGGGGCCCTTTGAACTCTCGTTTCTCTGGCCCGACGGTTAGCGGGGAAAGGAGAAGCGGCCCGTGTCCTGGCAGCCCCAGCCCAGGCCTGGTTTGGGCACGGGAGGTGGAGCCCATTTAGAGAAAAGGAAAAGTCTGAGAGGTCCAGGGATTCGTCCCCATCAGGATGGGCACTTGAAGGGGCAGAAGTGGCTCTGGGTCAAATTCTAGACTGGGCACCTCGGCCCCAAGCACAACAGCAACACCAGAGACAACAGAGTGGCCCCTTGACCTGGAAGTGCTTCCGGTGAGAAGGTAACGAGCCGCTGTGGCGCTACCTGTCAGGGGAGACACCTTCAGGCAGAAAGGGCTTGGCTTCCTCTCCCCCTCGTCTCAGAACATGGGGCCGGCTGCAAGCTGGCTCGGGCCGGCCTAGAACAGCATCTAGAACGGTGGTGGGCAGCCCCCGCCTGGGCAGACGAGCGCATCGGGGCGAGGGGAACGAGGGACCCAGAGGCGGCTCGAGCCCAGCCACCGTTCAGCCACTTTACTAGCCTGCATTGATGGTTGGAGCTGGGGGACGCCTAAATCCTCCAGAGCGAGGTCTTCAACTTCCTCCTTTGCCTCCATCAGAAAGAAACCAACCTGCCCTTTACAAGATGGGCTGGAGAGACGCGGGGAACATCCTGCGCAGAAAGAGTGTCTCTTGTCTCTCCCTGTCCCTCTCTGTCTATCTGTCACACATACACACACACACACACACACACACACACACACACACACACACACTCTTCCTCTCCCCACTAAACTTGGGCCAGTGCAACCCCAGGGTACCAAAGGCCCTTAACCAACCTTGCTCGGAACTACTCTGTTCTCCCTAAGGCCTCAGAGAGTCTGGGGTTCCCTGTGCCATTTCCTTCCCAAGGCAGCAAACTCGAGGGCTTTCAGTCTGGCAAGAGGCCCGGCCAGTACCGTGACTGCCGGCCGGCCCGCGGGGGGTCCCCCGGCCGGACGAGCCGAGCGTCGGCGAGCATCTAGATGGTCGGTCGGCCAGACGGGTGCGGAGGCGGGCAGGGGAGCAGGCGGCTAGCCGAGCAGACAGTGAGCCACATGGGCAGTCAGCCAGCGGGGCAGCCAGGCGGACGCTTGGATGACCCAGTGTCAGGCAGCTAGGCGGACACTTAATCAGCCCGGGCGGCAGTCAGACCCGGAGACGGGCCGGGAAATGGCCGACTGGGCGACGAGTGAACACACGGGAAGTCAGGTGGTCAGTCAGTCACACACTAAACTGCGAGCCACCTGTGGGCAAGGCTCAGCTCCGGACACCCTCACTCGGGCCGAGGGCAAGCCGTGACTCCCTGCTGTGGGGCTCTGGATTAGGGGCCTCTAGAGACACTCCATCCGGGCTCCAAGCTTCCGTTTCACCAGTTGGTGGAGGGGATGGAAACAAGAAAAGGCCACGGATGGGGAACGGCTCCCACTCCTGTATGCCCCGTTCCGTGGGCTTCTAATGCCTCCCATACTCTTCTTGCTGATCCTGAGGAGATGGTCCCCGGGCCACTTCCTCCACCTGCCCAAAACCTCCGGGAGACCAAAGAGCCCCCAGCCTACAGAGAAGCCCCCTACGCACGCTGGCGGACAGAGGATTGGCCACAGAGAAACCCACAGATCCCTTCAATTCTTCAAGCACCTACTGTGCGCACAGCCCAGTGCCAGCGTGGGGGGAAGAATGAAGCAGCCTGTCTTCAGGGAGTTTGTGTTCGAAGGGGTATAAACAAATATCATGTCAGCAGAGCCGCGGGAGGCCGAGGGGCTCCAGGGCAAGGCTTGGGGTGGAGATGGGAGGCCGAGGGCAGGGAGGTCGACTCCCAGATCCCACTGCAAGAGGCAACAAACGGATTCTCCTCACTCTCGTATTACTGATGCTAACAATAGCCTGTATTTCTCTGATACCTTAGAGTTGGGGAAGTGCTTTGCAAATATCATCTCATTTGATCCCCCCAACAACCCTGGGATAGAAAGGATTCCCATTTCCCAGATAAGAAAACAGAGGCAGAGATAAAATGACTTGCCTAAAGTCACACAGCTAGTGGTATCTGAAGCTGAATTGGAACTCAGGCCTCCCCGACTCCAAGACTCCTTTGGCAGAATATAGATGGGCCCATGGGGTAGAAAAGACACTGTTAAATCCCTAGATGTAGTGATCAGAAGGAGGAGGGTGAGGGGGGAAGGGAGAAGAAGAGGGAGGGAGAGGGAGGAAGGGAGACAGAGAGGGAGGCAGAGATGGACAGAGACAGGGGGACAGGGGAAGAGAGAAAGGAGGGAGGGAGAGAGAAGAATAGGAGGAAGAAAAACTAGAGACAGAAACAGAGAGAGAGGGAGAGACAGAGACGGAGACAGAGACAGAGAGGGACGAGGAACAAGGGAGAGGGAGACAGATATGGGCAGTTTGGGGGAGAATGTCTTATCCAGAACCCTCACTTTACAGAGAGGGAAACTGAGGCCCAGAGAGGAGAAGTAGCCTGTCCAGAACTGCTTGGACGGGGAAGAGCAGAGCTGAGATCCAAAACCACATCCTTGGAGTCTCCATCCAGTGTTTGTCCCACAACTTTGTCCGTGTCCCTCTGTAACACACACGTGCACACACACACACACTGACATACACACACACACACCCCTGGCACATGAAGTGTACAACTGCTGTGCTGTTGGGGCAGTCGGGTCCAAAAGGCTGTGGGGGTCGCTTCAGGGACAGACACAGCAAGAGCAGCTGCCGCGGGAGGGCCAGGCTGAACAAGCCCAGGGGAGGGGAGGGTGTCTCTGGCCGAGCCCTACGTGGGGCCGGGTGCACGGGGAGCACCGAGAAGAAGGTTCTGCCTGGCCGTGGGCCCATCCCCCACCCATCCACCTAGGGCTCACAAGCTCCTCCTCGCCTCTCCCAGCAAGGGGCGCCTTCTGTGACTTCCTCGGCCCGGCGGACTCCCAGTATGGAATGGCTCCCCGCTGATGCAGGCCAGGACCTCCCCTGGTCCCAGGGCGTTACCTCTCAGAGGGAGTGGTGCTGGTGCTGGTAACTGTAGTAGTGACCAAAATAGTGGCAGTAGTAGTTGGGGTGGTGGTAGTAACAACAGCAGCAGCAGCAGCAATAGCAGTAGTAACAGTAATAGTAATAGTACTAGTAGTGATGGTGGGGGGGGGGGGCAGTACTAGTAGAAGAAGATGCTGGCAGTAGGGCATTGGCGCTGGCCGTATAGGGAGTGGAAGCGAGCGTTTCTTTCCTGCTGTGAAGCTGGCCAGGCCCCCTCAAGGACAGGGAACCCAGGCCATCCCTCACACAGCGGGGCCCTTGGAGTCAGGGAGGTGGCAGCTCAGGGGGGCCGCCCTCCCGGAGGCAGTGTCACCCCAAGCCCCCTGCATTTCCCCCTTTTGCTTCCCTCTATAATGGGGGGTCCAGCCCCTTCTCCCCCTCCCCCTCCAGAATGGAGATAGCGCTGCTGTTCCATGGTGACGTGCAGGGGGCCCGGCAGCAGGAGTTGCTGGGAGAGACGGGGGAAGGGACAAGAAAGCGAGGGGCCCGGGCCAGCCGGCCCAACAGCGGCTCTCCATCACTGCCCAAGGGGCCCACCAAGGCCCAGAGCTGCCACCCCCGCCACTTTCTTCCCTCGTCCCAACTAGCCCCCTCCTCCACCGGGACCGGGTCCTACCCGCCTGAGCCCCTCAGGGCTCCCAACTCCAGGGTCTGGGAAGCAGCCGACCTTCACCTCCTCCCCCATGCTTGTCTCTGCTCCAGGAAGAAAGGATGGAGCCCCCCCCCAGCTCTCAGCCAGAGACGCCCCGGGGCCCAGGGAGAACCAGTGCCCTCCTGCACACCAAGCAAGCTGCCGGGGGGCAGGGTCTGGGGGGGTCCCACAGCCAGGGAAGCAGGAAGCTGAGGGAAGGGGAGGAGGCCTCCTTTCTCCCTTCTAACAGAACAGACAGATCTATGTGGGCAGAGCCGGGCACTCGGGCAGAGCTGGCTGGGCACAGTCCATCTGACAGACCCTGCCCAGGGGCCCTCCTGCTCCCCCTCCTGCCCGCTGTCCTTCCCCCTGAGCTCCTCCCTCTTTCCAGGGTCTTGTTGCCTCTGACCCCCCCGGGTGGGATCTTCCCTCAGCCTCTCTCCTGCCTCTGACCCCCATTCCTCCCCCCTCCCAGTCCCCTGGGCCTTCCCTCCTCTCCTTCCTTCCCCCCTTCCCAGCTCCTGATCCCACCAGGACTAACTATGGGTGACGCTCTCTGGGGCCCAGCACAGTCATGCCTGGGGGGGGTCCTTCGGTCCCCAAAGGGCGGCGGCCGTGGATCGGACGGGCCGTTCTCCTTTGGGCCAACCCTCCCCGTGGGGCTGGGGAATGGCCAAGAGAAGGCCCGGGCAGGCCTTGAGTCATCCCGGGCCTTGAAACACAATGCCTGGCAGAGCTCTGGAGCTGGGAAGGAGCTGGAGGCCCTGGGTTTTGTGGGCCAGCATGCAGGCTCCCGCAGGGGCTCCTGGGAAGGGGGGAAGGGGGGGAGGGGGCATCCAGGACAGGCCAGGGGATGGGAACTGGCAGGGCCCCAAATTCTGGCCAGAGAACCTTGGGGGCCGTTTAGTCGGTCCCGCCCTCCTGAGTAAGGCTGACCTAGAACACAGAGACCCCCCAGAAGAAGACCCCCTGCCACCTTTCTTGGCCACTGACATTTTAAGTGTCCTGTGGCGAGTCAGGCTGTTTACATAGGAAGGAAAACAGGAAGTTCAAATACACTCCCAGGCCTTCCCTCTCACCTCCCTGTGGCTTCTGCTTACCAGCTCCCCTAGCTCCAGCCCTGACCCTCAGATTCCCCCAGCTCTGGCTCTCATCCCCATCCCCCCAGCTCCAGTTCTCATCCCCAGCTCCCCCTAGCCGCCCCCCCCAGCTCCGGCCCCGACTCCCACATCCCCCCCCCGCTACCCCGCTCCCACCCCAGCTCAGCCCTGAGCTGGGCCTACTTCCCAGCCATGGGCCAGGCAGCTCCATAATTTGTGAACGAACAAATAAATGAGAGTGTAGAGAATCAGGATCCCCTCCTACTGAACCCAGTGCTCTTGCTGCCAATCAGAAATTAGCATCTCTCTGGCACTTGCAGGTCTGCAGAGGGCTTTACAAACATTAGTGGAGTTGATCCTCACAACTCTGGGGAAAGCCAAAGGGAAGTGACTCAAGCAGGGTCATCCAGCTAATCAGAGGCCGGATTTGGATTCGGCTCTTCCTGGATCCAGCCCCTTGGTTCTCTGAGCACTCCGGAGCTCCCACAGCTCAAAACTTCATACTGGGCAGCTGGGAGAGTGCCCTGGCTGGGCTACATCCTCCCTTCAAGGCCTTGGAAGCTGATGGGGGAAAACCCAACTCAGGGAGGCTCCCTCCTTCCTACCCCTGCTCCCTGACTCTGAGCAGATTTGGGGGGTATAGGGCAAGATTTGAACCCTAGCTCACCCCCGTCCCCTCTTCCTCACTTCTCCACAGAGACTCTAAGTGGGGAGTCCGGATCACATGGCAGGAAACTCAGGAAAATGGACTCATGCCAGGCCCCTCTGACCTTCTGCTCAACCACACCGGCTCCCGGCTCCCAGGGAACCAGCTCAGAGTTCCAGCCTGAAGACAACCATTCCCCCTTTCTCTTCAGAGTAGCCCAAGGAGAAGAGTCAAACAGGCCGCGGGGTGGGGGGGGGTTAGGGGCAACCCCAGGAAGGCTCTTCCAGAGTCTTTCTCTCCATTGGCTGCTCCCAGATTCCCTCCTGGGCCCAAGGCCTCAGCTGTGGTCACCGGAGACCCTTCCCTCTCCCTCCGCGCCTCTGCCTCCCCCGGTGCCACGTCCCGGCCGTGTCTCCCCCATCCCCGCCGCTCCCCACCAGCAGCTCCCGATCTCCCCCACAGGCGGGTCTCGTCTCATCTGGCTGCCCATTCTCTCCGAGACCCCCCCTCAGAAGGGCTGGCTCTCAGGTGACTGAGGCATGGGGGGAGGGGGGATGTCTCCCTGCCCCTTAATCACTTTCTGAGACTGGACTCAGTTGGCCACTGCTCTCATCTCTGCTCCCCCACCCCTTCTGCCCTGTAGGAAGCTGGGGGGCCAGGCCCAAGGCCTGAGTCTAGGAGGGGTTCATTGGCTCAAATGCCATTGTGTTCCACAGCAGAGCTGCTCCCATCCCCCATCTCTTCCACTACCTACAGACCCCCCACCCGCACACACACTCACACTCGCACACTTGCTCACACACAGCTGGGCACCAGTTCCCTTCTCTTCTCTCCCCTCCTCTTTTCTTCTTCTCATTCCCTTCTGTCTCTGAACCTCCTGCCCCCCCCGCCCGCCCCGCTCCGGATTGTCTGCCATTGTCCCGTAGCCGGGGGCCTGTGTCCTCTCTGCTGGGACCCAAGGATGTCACGGAATAATTGAAGCGTCCTTCCCATGACCTTCAGGCTCCAGCAGCCTCACTTCCCTGCCAGCCCACTGTAATCAGAGCCTCCTGACAGCTGAGTGGCAAACACACACACACACACACACACACACACACACATGTGCGTAAACACAACAGCACATAGAAACAGGCTGGGCCAGAAAGCTCGGCTGAGGCCCGCCCGAAGCTCATCCACAAGGCAGCTTCTCCCATCAGCCCTGCGACTCTGGACAAGCCAGCCTCAGTCTCCTCACCTGGGAGATCAGACCCTCACTCTTCTCTCTTCCCTCGGGGTCATTGCCAGACACTTGCTTTGGAAACACCGTGGCCTCGTGGGGAGAGAAGTGGCTATTCCATCCCAGCCTCCTCCCCGGGGGACAGAGTTAAGGGGGATCTGAAAAGGTGGAGGG
Source organism: Sarcophilus harrisii (assembly GCF_902635505.1). Lineage (NCBI taxonomy): Eukaryota > Metazoa > Chordata > Mammalia > Dasyuromorphia > Dasyuridae > Sarcophilus > Sarcophilus harrisii. The sequence goes on along the minus strand of NC_045432.1, from coordinate 81,066,003 downwards.
TGGGCCTCTGGCTCGATCCTGAAGGGAGCCACAAAAGCCGGGGCCAAGCTAAGAAGGGAACTTGTTGCAGGCATGGGGGACAACCAGGGGAACCCCAAAAAGTTCCCGCCGACTCCCAGGCACGCACGCGAGGCCCCCCACGTCCAGCCGGAAGGGGAGCCCAGCCGCTCCCCGCTCGGTCTCCTCTGGCTCATCCAGCCTAGAGGTTGTCATCTGGGTTCCCAGGGCCCCCGCCCAACGCCTCGGCTCCGTTTAAGGCCCGGTCCAGCTCCCACATTCTTAGATTTGAACCCAAATGGGTCCCCAGCTGCCAGTGCCAGCTCTCCCGCCCCCCCCCCATTTTTCCCCAGAAGCGCCTTCCTCCTCTTCCCTGGCCTGCCTCGGCTCTCGGGCTCCGGCTGGGCCAAGCCAGGCAGAGTGTGTGAGGATCTCTCTGTCTTAGCCTTTGCAGATTGATGGCTTCTCTGCTACTGGGCAGGAAATCTGGCTTGAGACCCCTGACTGGAGGTGGAGTAGGAAGGAGCTCGGAGCGGGGTGAAGGCCGGATCCCCACGTCTTCAGGACGGGCCGTCAGCTAGGCGTTCCCCCCACCCACCCACAGAGTGGGCCCCCAACATGAGGCCCGAGCATCCCGGACACCTGCAGTACAGCCGTCCTCGGCCCAGTCCCCCTCGCGCCCCGAACTCTTCCCCAGTCAGCCTCACAGATGACTGGTGATAACACCAGCTCTGGTGCCTGGGCCCCAACAGAACAGGACGCAGAAAGTGAGGGCCACCCAACCTGGAAGTGTAAGAGTGGGAATTAGACCCAGGTCTCTTGACGCCCAGTCCCCAGTGCAGACAAGAACATCGAAGCCCAACTCAGGAGGCCTGGCTTCTCCCCTCCTCTGCCAGGAACAATGAGGACAACCGAATAGGACGGACTGTTTCTTTGGAAAGTGCTTTCCCACCACCACGATCTCGTTTGCTCATTTCAATTGCCCTCCGAGACAGGCCAGGCCACAGTGTGCCAGTCTCCGTGCCACAGTCACTGAAAAATGAGCTCCACTGGGTTTGTTTGCCCAGGGGAGCTCCCAGATGGGAAAGCCTTTGTGGATGCGAACTTGGCCAGTCATCTTGGAGGGAGAAGTGGGAATTACGGGGGAGCGGGGCAGAGGGCCCAGCAGGCAGCAGCTCTGCCAGAGCTCCCCTGGGCTACTCTCCCCCATCCTCAGCCCAGACTTTGGACAAAGGGACCCGAGTCCAGATATGAATCAAGAAAGAAGCAGCCAAGCCAACAGGAACAAATACCTCACACATACAGGTACTACCGTTTCCCACACATATCTGGGTGATATCATCGTTAGGAAAATACTCGTTTGTTTAAAACCATTCCCAAATTCATAGCAACTTTTTGTCAATCTGTATTTTCCCACCAAATGGGTACTAATAATTGAGTTACGTCAGGAAGGATGTAGACCATCAATCTGGTCCAACCCCCTCATCTGCCTAGGGCAGGAGAAAATAACTTCTAAGATCTCTCCCAGTCCTGAGATTCTATGAGTTCCTATTGCCTAAGTCTACCGAGGGTCTTGACAAAGCTCAGCCCCCATCCTGCCCTGCCCTTCTCAGTCTTGGCCCATTCTCCTGATGTTCTCCTCCCCCCACCCAACGGAGCCCTTTTGTGCCTTGAGTTCTCTGTGTAGGATTAGGTGAAGAGACTAATGTGATTAATTGATTCTGAGAATGATAATGATGTGTGACTTACATTTAATATGGACTTAATGCCTTCACACAAAAATGGAGCCTTATATAGCATCTTTTAAAAAAAAATTATACACACACACACACACACACACACACATATATACATACACATCTAAAACCAAAAACTCACATTATATATAATGGGGACTTGGGGACACATTGCAAACTTTCCCAATATGTGTAAAGCAAGGACCTTATGTCATCTAATTTACTTTTAGAAATGTTAACTTTAACAATAAGACAAGAGAAAAAAATCCAACACCAAAACAAACAAAAAGGAGATACTATTATCCCCAATTACTTTATCTAGAAAACTCTAGAGAATCAACAAAGAAACAACTGAAACAACTGATAACCTCAACAAAGTAGAATACATGATAAACCCATAAAAATCAACAGAATTTCCTTATGGCAATAAAATCTAAGAGAAAATAGAAAGGGAAGTACCATTCAAAAATATGCATAAAATGTATGAAAACCATTGTACCAAGGACACGGACAGACACTATCCAAAAATATTGTTTACAGAAATAAAAAGCAAGATAAAGCAAGCCCATATAGGGTCATGTAATTGAACGCAGGGGTTGTGAAACTATGATTTGTTATCAGTAAATGTGTGATTTATATGCCTATCTTATATACCTATATACCTGAGGTCACATAAAAGTTTCTGAGGGAAAAAAAAAGTTGGAAGTGAAAAAAGTTTAAAAAGTCCTAACAAAAAGGACTGGAATACTATTCAGTGCTCATGACTGAATCATGACAATACACTAAAAACAATGTTATCTAAATCAATTTACAGATTGTTACACCAACCAAACTTCCAAAAGGATACTTTTGAGCAGGGGTGTCAAACTCAAATAGAATTATCTATGGTTTGTTGTATTTTTATTGGGTTTTGTTCAATATTTCCCACTGACATTTGAATTGGAAGTTCTGTGGGCCCTATGCAGTGAGCGGCAGGGCATGTTTGGCACCTTTATTTTATAGGCTAGGGATTCAATGTGAAATTTCATCATCGGTACAAGGAATTCGCAATGGGGAAACTTCCCTCTAGCACTGGTGCCTTCCCTACAATTCATAGGCTTTAAAAGTTGTCCTAGAGTAGTGGGAGGTTCTAAAATTTGCCAACCAGAGTCAGATCAATAAGATGTGTCTCATGGGTGGGACTTAGATCTAAGTCTTCCTGCCTCAGAGACCGACTCTCGCGCCACCACACCATTCTGTATGTCTATCGAGCTAGACAATAATACCAAAATTAATTCAACGAAACGAAGGAATGAAGAGAGAATAACACTTCTGACCACATATTATACCATTGTAGGCCGATTTCACAAAAGCCTGGACTTACCTGAACCGATGGCGAGTGGATCCAGCAGAACCAGGAAAATATCGGACAGAGCAACGGCAAGATTGTGTGATGATCAACTATTTTTTTCTCAGCAATTCGGTGATCCAAGGCAATTCCAATAAACTTTGGACAGAAAATGCCATCCATGTCTAAAGACAACTATGAAGACTGAATGTAGATCGAAGTACACTGTTTTCAACTTTTTTCTTCTATTTTTTTTCCTTCTCATGGTTTTTTGCTTTCGTTGATTTTTCTTTCCGAATGTGACTCATGGAAATACATTTTAAAAAAAAAGGAATGTGCATGTAGAACCTAAAAAAATTAAAAAAAAGATTATGCCATATTAATCAACACATATTTTTAAATTATTTGCTATGTGACAGACACTGCTAAGGACCAAAGATGTAAAAAGAGGCAAAAGACAGTCCCTGTCCTCAACGAGGACACACATACGAGAGAATGTACATACATTCACAACATAACGAGAGAAACAACGAACATATACAAAGAAGCTCTATATGGGATAAATAGTAAATAAGTGTGGAGAGGGCAGTTTTGCCAGAAGCCAGATTGTAAGGGGTTTAGAAGTGAATGAGAAGAGAGAGTGTGTAGACATTTATTGTCCACAGATTTTTTTTTTATCCTCAAGAGTATCATATTTTTCCAAATACATATAAAGATAGTTTCCAACATTCATTTTTGTAATAGTTTCCAACTTTTGTTTTTGTAAAATGTTGTGGTCCAAATTGTTCTCCCTTCTTCCCTTACCCACCCGAGACAGCAAGCAATCTAACATAGGTTAATATGAGCAATCCTTTTAAACATATTTCCATATCTGTCATATTGTACAAAAAAGTCAGATCAAAAGGGGGAAAATCCACAAGAAAGAAAAAGCAAACAAAAAAGGTAAAAAAAACTATGCTTCGATCCACATTCGGTCTCCATAGTTCTCTCTCTGGATGTGATTGACGTTTTCCATCCCAAGTCTATTGGGATTTTCTTGGATCATTGCAAGTCAAGTCCATCACAGTCGATCATCTTATACTTTTTCTGCTCCCATATACAATGTTCTCCTGGTTCTGTTCATTTCACTCAGCCTCAGTTCATATAAGTCTTTCCAGGCTTTTCTAAAATCAGCCTGCTCATCATTTCTTACAGAACTACAACTGATGACATCCATTCCATTTCCAATTCCTTGCCACTACAAAAAGAGCTGCTACAAACATTTTTGTCTGTAAATTGAGGAATGGCTGAACAAATTGTGTTATATGAACGTAGTGGGACACTACTGTTCTATAAGAAATGATGAGCAGTCAGATTTCAGAAAACCCCCGACAGACGTACAGGAATTAATGCTGAGCTAAGTGAGCAGGAGCAGAACATTGTACACACAGCAACAGCAAAATTATAAGAAGATCAATTGTGATGGACTTGGCTCTTCTCAGCATTAAAATGATATAAAATAATTCTAAAAAACTCATGATGGAACATGCTATCTACATCCAGAGAAAGAATTATGGAGTCTGGATGCAGATCACACTAGATACATACATACATACATGGATACATACATAGATTTTCCCCAACTGCTCTCCACCAATAGAGGGGAATGGATAACTAGTCAATACTGGAAAGGGTGACTAGGGAGGTTGTGTCATGGAGTGGAAGAGGGGGAAGCTGGGTTTCAGTAATGGCTAGTAGATGGAAAGAGGAAAAGATTTAGAGTAAGGAGAAGTTGGTTGTGGAACTGGCATTCCAAAGGGCAGAGTCATAATAAAACCTATTTGTTACTACTTAAAAAATAGAATCAGCCACAACTGAACTCAATAACCCAGTGTTCAATACACTGACAATATATATTACTTGGGAAAGAATTCCCTGTTTGAAAAGAATTACTGGGAAAATAAGAAAGGAGACTGGCAGAAATTAGTTTTGAGTCAACATAGTATCCCCTACCATCATAAATTCTAAATGGATATACAACCCAAATGGTAAGTGTCACACCAAAAACAAACAAAACCCAAAACAAAAGACAATCGTATTAAGTGCCTTTCATAGCTTTCGTAGTTATCATAGCTACTAAGGGACTGTTGTTTGTGTTTTTTTTAAGAGAATAATTTGTATTTAATATTTTGATTACATGTAAAAATGTTTAATATTCCTTTTTTCTAAAAATTGCGAGTTCATGGGAAATGAGTGGGGAGCACAACATAGCATTTCCACTCTTTCTGTTGTTGTTCGCTTGCGTTTTTGTTTTCCTTCTCGGGTTTTATTTTTCTAGATCCGATTTTTCTTGTGCAGCAAGAAAACTGTATAAATATGCATACGTATTTAACATACACTTTAACATATTTAACATGTATTGGACTACCTGTCATCTAGGGGAGGAGGTGGGAGGAAGGAAGGAAGAAGTTGGAACAGAAGGTTTTGCAAGGGCCAATGCTGAAAAATTACCCCTGCATCTGTTTTATAAATAAAAAGATATAATAATAATTTTTAATTTTTTTTTAAAAAATGGTGAATTCCAAATTCTCTCCCTCCCTCCCATAAAGGGACTAAGTCTAAAACAAACAAGATATAGAAAGGTTAGCAACAGAAAGATCAACTAGATCAGTTCAATTTTATGAAACTGAAAAGATCGTGTGCAAACAGAATCAGTGAAATCAGAAGAAAAACGGTTAGGTGGAGGAAATATCTTTTTTTTCCCAACTCTCTTAAAGCCTGATATTTACAAGATATATGAGAAACTAAGTGGGGGGGGGGGAACAAGTAGTTATTAAGTGCCTACTATGTGTCAAGATGGATGGGTAGGTGGGCTTGATGGAGTTTTGAGTCCCAGCCCCCTTTGGCTGCAGCACTGCCCTACTGTGCTCGGTGTCCTCCAACCACAGTGCCTCCCTCTCCCCCGTGAATCGGGGAGCTCTGTGCAGAGTGGGAGCGGTGGTAGGATCACAGGCTCCTCCATACCTTGTCCCTCCCTCCTTCCACAACGGCCTCCCTTCCTCCATCTCTCCCAGCTAGGGCTTGAGCAGCCCTTAATTACAACTTGACAAGAAGATTAACACAGAGAGGGCAGTTTTAATTAACAATATCACATTCAATTTTCCAATGGGCCCTAGAGCCCCAGACTGAGACAGCTCCCCCACACACACACATCCAGAGCAAACACAGCTGGATGAGAGGGGTGAGAAAGGAAATCACGCCTCGACTCCTAACCTTGTACAACCCGATTCCAGGTAACTTGTTTCTCCCTAGGTCACATCTTCCCCTGAGCTCCGGGGAGAAGGAAAGAGCAGGGAAAAGGGGGGACAGCTAGTGAGACTACAGGTGTGGCCCCAGATCAGCTCCCCAGTGCCCAGAGTTAACAAAAAAGCAGTAATGTTTGGGGTTCCATGACTAGAGTTCAGATCCCAGATTTGACACTTACCTGGGTGACGTTGGGCAAATAACCCCCCACTCCTATCAAATGGGAGGGGGAAGCTACATTATCTTCAAAGTCCCTTCCAATTCTGAAGGCAGATGTTCCAGACAATATATGAGATCCAAAAAGATGCTAATCCTAAAGCACAGTGCTTGGCACATAGAACTTTCTAAATATTATTATCATTATTATTACATGGCATGTACCTCCCAGGGAAGGGGGGGAATGTCAGGGCACTTACTGCTTGCTCCAGATCCTCCCCCAGTCGGGTGAAAGTTACCTGCCTCAGTGGGGTGGCTGCTCTGTTAACCTGCTCCACTACCTGTGGGCAAACGTTCTCAGTTTAGAGCTGTCTTCTAGCCACCTTAATCTTTGCCAAGCCTTAAGTGTTAAGACTTCTGGCTCTTTGCCCCGGGCTGTGCTGATGGCTAGTCATGAGTCCAGAAGCCCCTTGAGTAAGCTCATCTCCTTACAGAAAGGTGAGGGACTTGGGGTGCAGAATCCCTCACACATTTTGGGATGTAGCCCATGTGGGAACTGACTTTTTCTTGAGAAGGCATATTTGTTACCAGGCTGGTGGTTTTTTGTTTTGTTTTGTTTTTCGTTTTTTGATCTGTTTTATTTTTTGGTTACTTTTTTCGAGAGGGAGAAAGAAATACGGGATGACGTGAGAAGAAAACAGAAGCAAAGCCAGAGGAAAATACAGAAAAGCTGGGTGACTTTGAAAGTGGCATGTCCTGAAAAGAAAAGGTAGCCCCTCTAAAGAGATTGGGAGCTCTGGGGCCAATCTTCTTTTTCTGCTCTACTTGGAGAGAGAAATGTTGATCGTTGTTAAGTTTGGAGGGTTTTAAAAAAAACTGATCCAACAATTCATAGGATTTGCATTTGGAAATTTTTAAAATGCGTTTGGAGTCAAACTCCAAATCTTAAACTCTCTCCACTGTGTTGGCAACCACATTACACCTTAGAACTGGAGAGCTCTAGCATTCTTCTTCCCATTTTATAGAAGAGGAAGAAGAAACTGAGGATGAGATCACTTGAGTGATTTGCTAAGATGCACAAGCTAGTAAGAAAGAAGGCCCACATGGTTTCCGTTCTTCCCAGCTGTGTCTCCTCAGCGGGGATACTGCCCCCAGTCCCCCCCTCAGGGGGGATCCCCCAAGTCACACAGTCCTATCTACTCTATGTCTCCATACAAATATCTGCCCCCCCCCAATCAACACACCCCAGAGCATTTAGCCTGTTTGCTGGATGCCTTCCTAGTCATAATCACTAAGCATTGATTACATGTATCACTAAGCTCCTTACATGTATCAGTCACTTCCTCTAAGACTTTGTGTCATGGCTTCCAGGATCTTTATGCCACTTTTGCCATCCAAGTCATTGAGTGATCCCTGGTACCATATCCCTGGTGGCCAATTAAGGACCTCCATTGTCCTCCAGATCATCTGCCATTTGGCTCTTTGGGAGGAGGTTCCCCGACTGATAGCTGTGGAGCATCCCCTGGAGAAAGGAGGTACCAGAAAAGTGGGAGAAGCTTGGATTATGGAAGGCCACACAAAGCGAGGGCCAAGGGCCCCCAATGTCAGTCAACCGGCCAGTTCTCTTCTCTCTCTTCACTTTGGGGCTCAGTCCATCCGCCATATTTTGATCAACAAGCCATCCATGTGCATGCTGCAGCCTGGCCACGGGGCAGCCTTCAGCCCTTTAGACTTTGTGGCTTCTGTTATTGGGCTCACCCTGCCATCCACAAGCAGGAACATCTGGAGAGTCTCTGTTTGAACACTTGGGTCAGGCCCAATCTCGACTTCTTAGATGCCTAATCTCTTTTGTCATTGAGCAGTCCCTAGGTTGTCAAAAAGCAAACGTGGCTTTGGCAAGGACAGCGACGATGACAAAGATGGCGGATGTTCTTGGAGCTTGCCGAGAGTTTACAAATCCTCTCCTGGCATTCCCTGGTAGGGCGATCCCGCAGGTATCATCCACATTCCCCGATTAATAGATGAGGAAGCTCTGCCTCAGCACGGCTCATTTTGTTTCTGTGCTACTGCTCTTCAGTGCTCACCATAGCCAGGACTGGCCAATTCTCGCTTCTTGAAGAATGTTTTTCTTTGGTTTTTTCCTGAGGCAATTGGGGTTCAGTGACTTGCCCAGAGTCACACAGCCAAGAAGTGTTAAGTGACTGAGGCCAGATTTGAACTCAGGGCCTCCTGACTTCAGGGGTGCTGCTCTAACTACTGCACCAACTAGTTACCCTTGAAGAATGTTTTTATGAAGCACAAACAAGGTGCTTCTGAAAAAATGGATGAACCGGACTCAGAACCTGCCATTTCTTAACCCTGAATTCTGTTTTCTGTATATTGACTTCAAAGGATGCTTTGAGCCCCGCCCCCAAAGATCCTCTGAGTCTCCTTTTGAGTCTGGCCTCCAAGGCTGTCCCCAGAGCCCCGACCATTGTTGCCGAGCAGCGCCCCCTCTCTCTGAGCCTCCCAGGAATCCTGGATCTAGGGATCCAAAGACCTTTCTGAGGCTGTCCGGGCTGACCATGACCCCATCTCTAGCCGCCAAACGGTCCCCTGGCCCTCCGGTGATGAGGAAGAAGGCCCCGTTTCCCCAGGCCGCCCAGTGCTAACTAGCAGTTAAGAAGCTGGTCCCATTGGCTGCCTCCCCTCAGCTTCCCCCCGCTGCTGCACCCGGTTCTGCCATCTGCCATCCTTCCACACGCTCGAAACCATCCGTAGCGATTGTTCTGAGGCCTTGTCTTCTTCATGTAAACATCCCCAGTTTCTTTAAGCCATCCTCAAATGGCAGGATCCAGGCCCCTCTCCAACTAGGCTCTGGGCCGGCTTCTGGGGGGAGGGGAACGGTGGCTCCTGAGCCCCTGCTCTATCCTCAGGCCAGGTGAGGAAAGCCTCTGTCCCATTAATTCCGTGGAAACGAGGCTGGAATTTTGAAAAGGAACTTTCATCAGGAAACTCTGGCAAAAGCAAACAAACAGAGGAGCCCAGAACCAGATGAGTTTATAGAGTCGGGGGAAGGAAGGGGGGACTCTTATCCCAGATTGACTCTGGTGGAGCTCCGGCTTGACTGGCTGGTCCGGCTCCCAGAACCCCACGGGCCAGATCATGCCCTCTCCACGGCTCCGGTCAGGGCCGAACTGGGCTGTTGACTCTGCTGGGGGGGGGGCGGGGGGGGGGGGAAGGGGCTGGGAATGGGAGACGATCCTTGGATCCTGGCTCTCGGCAGCTGCTTCTTGGTCTCGCTTCCAGGTGTGCTACCTCTCCAAGAGCCTCCTGGCCCTCTCCCTTCCTGCCTGCTCCACCGATCGAGGAAGGCCCTCCCTCATCTGGTCCCGAGGCTGTACCCACCTCATCCCTCACCCCTTCCTCGGAGCCCTTAATGGTTCCGGCCTCCGGCCAACACAAGCTCTTCTGGCTCTCTGGACTTCTGTTATATGGACCACAGATTTGGAGCCGGAAAGGAACGTCCTCAGAGGGCGTCCAATCAAAATTCTCATTTTCCACAGAAGGAAACTGAGCTCAGATGCCTTTGGGGACAGAAAATGCCAGAGTTGAGGGGGAATACGACACCGTAGAGCAGAGAGAGCAGGTCAGGCTGAAAGAGAAATCTGTGCAGCCCCTTCCTTTTACAAAGGAAGAAACTGAGGAACCACAGGGTGGGGAAACCCAGTGAGTGAGCAAGCTTTGGGGCCTCACTAACCCTGCTGTTCCCGAAATTCTTGCTCATGACTCAAGAATACAGCGGGTTCTCCAAGCCACAAAGGAAACCAGGGTTGGATCCTACAGTCTGTCCCTGAAGTTTCCCCCCACTACTGGCAGAAACCAGGCAGACCTCTGCCACCCCAAGGTGTGGGGCAACCGGATCTCCCCTTACTCTGCTCTGCCGCCCGTCTCTGACTCCTCATCTGCTCCCTCCTCTACATCTTCCCTCTCCCAGTTGACCTTTTCTGTAGCCGACCCCATCTGTGGGTCTTGACCCAGACAGGTCCGGGTCTGTCAGCCCAGACAGCCTCAGATAGGCTCTCCCTATTCTTCCCCACTCCTGGTTTGCCCTTCCCCACGGCCCCCTCCGCCCACCTTGGCCTTCTCCACGGCCTCTCCCTTCCATGTTTCTCAGGCCACTGTCTAGGCCTCCTTCTCTTCCTCCGCCCAAGCTGTGGCCAAGGCCGGGTGGTCTGTAATTGCTTCCTGTCGTCAGCCGGGGCTGTTTGTTTGCTCTGCGGCTGCTTCCCCACACCCAGGCACACCGGAGGTGCTGACCGGCAGTGAGGGACTCTGGGGGCCTGGCTCGGACCTGATGCTCAGATGTTTGGCCAGCCCTACCACCTGGCCCCGAGGATGGCCCTCCAGGACGACAGTACTCGGCCCCCTCCCCTGCCTCCAGGGGCCCCACAGAAAAACAACAGGCTCCTTCTTCCCAGAGCTTCAAAACGAGGTCTTGAGGGCACCACTAGCCAGAAAGGTGCCGACTCTCCCCCTACTCAGGCGGGGGCCAAATGGAAATCAGACAAAGGGATGAAAAGGCACCGTGATGGCCCGGGGAATATGGCGCTTGTGTGGGGACAAAACGAGGGGCCAGGAGAAAGAAAGTGCAAGGAGAAGGTGCGTGGGAGCCCCCTGTCAAGTTGTTGGGGTCCCCTCTGCTAGCTGGATATAGAGGAATCGACTTTGACACTTGGAAGGGCTCAACCCAGTCCCACCACCGTGATTTTTTAGGAGGAGGAAATGGAGAGCCACAGATGTACCTTGCCCAAAATCACAGAGGAAGGGAGAGGGAACCAGCATTTATTTAACACTTACTAGCCCGGGAACTCCGTTAAGTGCTTTTGAAAAATATGGTCTCCTTTGATCCCATGGCCACCCTGAGAGAGAGGCTCTTAGCCCCATTTTACGGGTAAAGAGATTGAGGCGGGCACAGGAAGAGTATCTTGCCCAGGGTCACTTAGCAGTTTAGTCTCTAAGGCAGAATCTGAACTCGGGACTCCCTGACTCCAGACCCGGTGCTCTGGGCCCTGTATGGCTCCTTAACTGCCAACAAATAAAGGGCAGAGCTGGACGAAGCAATTCGTCTTCGTCTGCTCTCCGGGGCTCAGTGTAATCAGTCGCCCTCACTGAATTTCCAGCATCCGAGTTCGAATCCAACCTCAGGTACTGAATGGCTGTGTGACCCCGGATGAGCCACTTTACCCCAGCCTGCCTCAGCTTCCTCAAATGTAAAATGAATCTAACAGCAGCACCTTCCTTCCAGGGTCATTACGGATGCTCAATGAACTAATATTTTTTTCTCTTTTTTTATTTTTTGTTTTTATTTAATAGCCTTTTATTTACAGGATATATGCATGGGTAACTTTACAGCATTAACAATTGCCAAACCTCTTGTTCCAATTTTCCACCTCTTACCCCCCCACCCCCTCCCCCAGATGGCAGGATGAGCAGTAGATGTTAAATATATTAAAATATAAATTAGATACACAATAAGTATACATGACCAAAACGTTATTTTGCTGTACAAAAAGAATCAGACTCTGAAATATTGTACAATTAGCTTGTGAAGGAAATCCAAAATGCAGGTGGGCATAAATATAGGGATTGGGAGTTCAATGTAATGGTTCTTAGTCATCTCCCAGAGTTCTTTCTCTGGGTGTAGCTGGTTCAGTTCATTGCTGCTCCATTGGAAATGATTTGGTTGATCTCGTTGCTGAGGATGGCCTGGTCCATCAGAACTGGTCATCATCTAGTATTGTTGTTGAAGTCTATAATGATCTCCTGGTCCTGCTCATTTCACTCAGCATCATGAACTAATATTTGAAGAGTACTTTGTAGACCTTGAGTTCCCCAAACTTGTTAACTACCATTACTGCTGCTGCAACTGCCCCCTTTGGGATCATCCTCCTCATCACGTTGACCTTGAGGAGCTCTACAATCTCTCCCAGGCCCACAGCTTCAACGTCATGTGGCCAGCACAGACACTGACGGAGCTCTCGCCACGTCCCAGGCGTCACACTCAGAACCCGGAGTTCATTATGTCCACAGCCCTGTGGCAGTGCCCCTGAGAAGAAGGTGCTATTATTATTATTCCCATTTTATGGAGGAGTTTCCTGTTTCCTTCCTTCTTGAAGAAGACCCTAACGTCAGGGTCAAGTGGCTGATCAGACCAATAGGAGCTCCGAAGGCTCTACCGTGGGTCGGGCACCAAGAGTCCGCAGGAACATTGGGAGGAGAGCTGGCTGTACATCTGCGTGGCTCCCATTTCTTTTGGGCTGCCGCAGTTCTGCTTCCCTCAGGGAGCACGGCCGCTTCTCCGATGAGGACGTACCACACTAGGAGGTCCTGTGCCTGCGTCTCTCATGTATCACAATCAATTCTAAAGTTCTGCAGAGAGACCTTGAGAGGGTCCTTGTATCGCTTCTCATGACCACCTGCTTTGTGTAAAATAGTCTTAGGCAAACATACACTTGGCATTTGAACCACATGGCCAGCCCATCACAGTTGTGCTCTCTGCAGTAGAGTTTGAACATTTGGCAGTTTATTTCCCAAAAGGCCCTCAGTGTCTGGTACCTGATCCCGCCAGGGGAGCTTCCAAATCTCCCTAAGACAATTCCCATGGAAGCCATTCGGTTTCCCAGCGTGGCGCTGGTAAGCCATCCAAGTTCCATGGGCACACAGCAACCAGATCGGCACAAGGGCCCTAGAGGCCTTCGGTTTGGGGGTCGTAATCCCTCTCTCTCCCACACTTTCCCTCAGAGCCTCAAGCACCGAGCCAGTTCTGGCCACGTGTGTGTCAGTCTCATGATCCGCATGGACATCCCTGGAAAGTATAACACCTACATAAGCAAACGTATCCACAACATTCAACATCCATCCGTCTGCCATAAGTAAAGGTTCCAGGTATGGACAGTGTGGTGTTGGCTGGCGGAGAACCTCTCGTTAACCATGAGACCAAACCCAGTGAGAGTGGCAGAAACCCCGTCCGCACTTTGCCGCCCCTCGCCGCGGAGGCTGCTCTGAGTGCTCAATCACCTGCAAATACAAACGTCCGCGTCGAGTCTCCTGACACTTCAGTCTTGGCTCACAGCCTGTTCTAGTTTCCCATCAATGCAGTAGCTGCCCTCGGCGCTATTTTCAAGTGTCTGCCATTGAAGAAAAGATCGTGTTAAAAAGCAGGAGAGCGAGCACACACTCTGCGCCCTCATCGGAGAAGGGGCCGTGCTCTCTGAGGGAAGCAGAATTGCCGCAGCCCAAAAGAAATGGGAGATGTGCACATGTACAGCCAGCTCTCCTCCCAATGTTCCTGTGGACTCTTGGTGCCCGACCCGCGGTAGAGCCTTCGGAGCTCCTATTGGTTTGATCAGCCACTGTCTGACACACTGTACTTTGACCCCGACATCAGGGTCCTCTTCAAGAAGGAAAAAATGAGGAGATTCGGAACAGTTCCAATAGACCCGGGATGGAGAGAGCCATCCATATGCAGAGAGGTCTATCGGGCCTGAATTGTGGAGCATAACAGAGTATTTTCATTTTTTTGGTTGTTGTTTACTTGCTTTTTTTCTTTCTCATTTTTTTTTCCTTTTTGAGCTTGTTTTTCTTGTGCAGCACGATCAGTGTGGAAATACATTGAGAAGAATTGCACATATTCAACATATATTGGATTACTTGTCGATTAGGAGAGGGGGTGGGGGAAGGGGTGAAATTGGAACACACGGTCTTGCAAGAGTGAGTGTTGAAAACCATCTTTGCATCTATTTTGAAAATGAAAAGCTCTTATGAAAACTTTTTAAAAGAATAAAGGAAACAAGCAGCTTCATGTATAAACTGGAAAAAGAGCAGCAGCAGCAGCCATTATGCAGAAGCCCGGCAAGCAAGTCATCATGGAACTGTCATACAAAACTGACGAGCTTCTCCAGGTAACAAAATAGGAGGAGGAAACTGAGGGAAACAGAAAGGAAGTGACTTGCCCATGGTCACACAGCTAGTGAGCATCTGAGACCGAGTTTGAATTCGAGTCTTCCTGACTCAGTCCTGGCACTCTATTCACTGCCAGCCCCCAAGCAGCCCTTCACTGACTGAAGTAATGTTACTCTTCCTCTGGAGCTCTCCCTGGCTGAGTAGGTCTGTGCCAGGCACTGGGAAAGATCCCAAGATCATTAGATGCAGCCTCTGACCTTATTCTAATTGGGGGGACAAGACGCCCAACCTCTGCAGGCAGGCAGGCTACACACCAAGGGGAAGACAGACGTTGACGTCAGAGAGCACTCGCCGGGCCGGGGTGGTCAGGGTGAGGTTTTTGACAAAGGGATGGAGAACACGAGTTGAGCCTCGGAGGATGACCTGGGTCTTGCCGGACTGAGAGAACACTCTAGGCCGAGAGCCCCGGGGAATGGCCCAAAGCCAGAGTGCAGGTAGATGGTTCCCCCCGTGTGCACAGCACAGTTCAAACAGGAAGGAGCTAGAAGCAGAGGAGTCAAGGGCAAAAAGGCATAGGAGCTGAGCTGGGGTGGGATGGGGCAGCGGGGCACAGTGTTGGGAGTAGAGGGGGAAGGACAGTTCAAGGATCATCATCAGAGAAGGACTTGGAGATGGGAAGCAATGGGGGGAAAGTCCAAACGAATTCCCAGATTTGGGGGGAGAAGGGAAAAGTCAGGAGGAGTAATGGGTTTGTGGGGAAGAGTGGGCAAGAATACTCATCTCAAGTATTTGGAGGGCTGTCTTATAGAAGAGAGATGAGACCTAACTAGGACTGAATGAAGGGAAGTGGCCCAAAAGCCCATCCCAGGGCACAGTATCAGGAGAACCCATTTCCCGGTGTGATCGGCTGGCTTCCAGAGAGAACGGTGCTCCCCAACACGGAGCCTTGGGGGGATCCTGACCGAGGCCTTGTCACCTCTGGTGTCGATAGAATTTCTGGCTTGGAAAGGTTTGGCCCCGATGGCCTTGGGAGCCCTTTTAGATACAAGATTCTGTGAGTTGTGCTTGGGGAAAATAGGCTGGAAGGCATGGTGAGTCTGGGAAGCAACGGTCAAGTCGTTGACTTCCACTGAAAACACTGGATTCTAGATCGAAATGGGAATGCTGGCATCAGGGGTCTGGCACTTAGGAGAGAAGCTGGAGTCAGAGCTGGGAATCATCAGCACAACATCTTCCCAAATCCTGCTCAGATTGATGGCCGGATCCCCCAGATCTCATTACTTCTCCCTTTGGGATCTTAAGGATAAACTGGAGGGTCACTCTGGCCTCTTTTACTGCTGGTTACGAGCCCCCATCCAAGGTGCTCCTCATTGTCAATCAGCCACTAGGATACTTTTAGAAAAGGGATTTTCTGGGGCAGCTAGGGGGCACAGTGATTAGAGCACGAGCCCTGGAGTCCAAAGGGCCTAAGTTCAAATCTGACCTCAGACAGTTAACACTTCCTAGCTGTGTGACCTTGGGCAAGTCACTTAACCCCAATTGCCTCAGCCAAAAAAAAAGGGGGGGGGGAATTTTCTGATAAGGTAAAGTAACAGTGATTATAAAAACCATCCATCCATCCTTAGCAGGGTTTGCTCTCCCCTTGCATATTTAAGGGTGAACTAGGCTCGAATTTTAAGTACAAAATTAGTCAGACACACATGTAGAGGCATAAAGGGGCACCTCAAGAGTCTCAGCCCTGAAGGTCCTTTTTTCCCCTTATGGAGTCCTGCTCTCTGCTGAGCTGGCACTTCTCTCCATCACCAGGGATTACAAACTCTGCCACCTCCACCGTCCTCCATCTTTCTACCTCCACCTTAGGCACTCTCTCTGTCATTGGCCACTATCACACCAACGGACTCTGTTACTGATTCTGGTCACCTCTGGGACTTCGGGATCTCCCAAGCTCACGAGGTCACCACATGTCTAACTGCTCATGCACCAGCCACCAGGGGAAATCAGACAAAAGAGGAACAGAGGGGGCACATGACGCCAGACACAGGCGGCTACGTGGAGAAGTACAGGCTATCACCATTGCTTGGCGCTTTCCAATAGTTCTCATTTCACTCCCCACCAGAAAGGAGAAAAAAGAGTTAAGATGACCAGGTCATCTCTTTCATGTACTAAAAAAACACAGACCCCCCCAGGAAAGGCAAATCCATGCAGACCCCAAGGACTGAGCCACGTGGGCTAATGCACTCATCACACCAGCATGGAGGGCGGAACTGAAGTCATGGAAGCCCGAGAGCAGAGAGACGGAGAGGATGAGAGAAAAATGGAAATGAAGACAGAGAGAAGAGGGAGATGGGGGGGGGACACGGAGAAAGAGGGGAGAGATAGAGAAAAAGGAGGGAGGAGGAAGAAGAGGTTGAAAGGGAAGGAGAAGAGAGGGGACAGACAGACAAATAGGGAGAGGGAGGGAGGGAAGGAGAGAGAGACCGGGGGGGGGGGGGGGGGGGGGAGGAGGGGGGGGGGGGGGGGGGGGGGGTAGGTGACAAAAAGAGGCAAGAGGATTGAGCCCAGAAGGAAGAAAGCCTCAGGAGTCTAATCTTGCAGAAAGCAAAGGAAGAGAGATTTCCAAAAAGGGGAGTGCCCACGACCACCAGAGGCTTCCCTGAGATCAAAAGTCTGGGGATGGCGAGACCACCGCTGGCCAGAGCTCTGAGGTCACCGGCAGGCTTTTTCTTGGTGGCCTTTGGGAGTGAGGGAGAGTGTTACCAAAGCCTGTGTCCTGTGGGCTATAAACTCAGACAAACAAAAGGACACAGAAAAGGAAACGAGAGGGGACTGGAGGAAAGCAGGATGGGAAGAAGACGTAGGTGAGGAAGTAGAAAAGGAGAAGAGAAGGGGGAGCAAGGAGAGACAGAAGGGAGGGAACGAAAGGCAAAATGCTAACGAGGGGGAGGAGAGAGCTCTGAGACCAAGTGGAAAGAAACAACACTAGAGGGTAGGGGGAGAGGAGAAAGAGAAAGGGACCATGAAGAGAGAGAAGGTCAACAGGTCCACAAGCTCCCTTGGAATCCCCTCTCCTCGCTTCAGTGGTTGGTGGCACAACGAAGCCAACGGGCCGGTCGATAAACATTTATTAAGCATCTACTATTTGCGCATCGCACACCATATTAAAGAAAAGGAACACAAAGGAAGGCAAAAGATTGGCCTTGTCCTCCAAAAGCTCCTGGGCTAATGAAAGTGCGTCCATGTGGAAACGATGACGTCCGGAGGGGATCCAGACGGGACAGATCAGAGCTGAGTGATTGAAAGCATGCTCGTTACAGGGGCCGGGGAAGCTTCCTCTGGGCTTGGACTGAAGCACGCCTTGGTCAGAACTGGGCCTGGTGGGGGGAGGGGGAGCCCAAGAGCGGGCCACTCCATGGCTTGGCCAGCTGTGTCCAGCTGCTCATCTCAAACAAGGCCGGTGCCTCTTGCCTCCTCTCTCCCCACCTCCTCTTGCCCAGCAGAAATGTCCACGCCATCAGGGGATGGAGTTAGGCCTTCACCTCTCACAATTCCACCCCCTCCCCCCAAGTCCTGAGAGGGAGCCCCTTATCTGAGTCTCAGTCTGGCCTTCCTAATGCAGTAAAGGCCTGTGGCAGAACAATCTTGGGATCAGGAGAGCTGGGTTCGAATTCACAGAATTGCCTGCCCAGGCTGGCTGCAGAGTATTAAATTAGGGGTGAGGGAGGCTGCAAAGCACGCCCCCCAGCATGGGGGGGGGGCGAGATCTGCCTCGGGTCGGAGTGATGCTCGGCCTCCTCTCTGGACCCGGCTGGGGGGAGAGGGCGGCAGCAGGGCGACCCAGCCCACCCCCCGGGAGGTCCAAACGGGTCTCCGAGGGCACACCCATTCATGGAGCACAGGACGAAGTCGGGGACAGGGAGCTGCGTCTCAGCCAAGTGGCAGAGCCGGGTCTGAGCAATAGGCCTAGAGCCCTTGCTCTCTCCCTTTCCTTAAGGGCTTCTTTGTGCCCAGGATGGAGTCCCTAGGACTCTTCCGTTAGGTCTCGTGGTGTAGCACTTCCCTTTCTTCCCATCAGCCCAGGGTCCCTGGGAAGGCTCTTCCTTCATGGAGCTTAGAGTAGCCCTGGTCACAAGAGGCCAACCTGAGCCTGGCAGGCGGTGGGCAGCCAGGGAGCCCACAGAGATGGCACCGGGGACCGGAGTTTGGGCCAAGCCTCCCCTCCCCCCCGTGGCTGGCTCCTCTTCTCCGGCCCGGTAGATACCCAGTGTGGAGAAGGAGTCCAAAAGGAGGAGGGATGAAAGTCCCGCCTCCTCTCCTAGCCCAAGCTCCCGGACCACTCCTCCCCCCCACCCCCTCGCAGAGCTAAGGCAGCAGAATTCCTCACGTCCCGCTGGTACTGTGTTTACCCAGCCTGGCCCGGCCTCCCCCATAATTGCCTGACAACAGCCTGGGAGCCCGGGGAGGGAAAGGGGGAGGGAAAGGGAGGAGAGGAGAAAGGAACTGAGCTGGGAGGACTGGGGGGGGGGGACAGAAAGAGTGATTGAGGAGAGACAGAGAGGGAGGGAGAGGAAGAAACAGAGAGGGAGAGAGAGATAAAGAGAGAGGAGGGAGGAAGACAGAGAGAAAGAGAGAGAGACAGAGAGGGAGGGAAAGAGACAGAGAGGAGAGAGGGAGACAGAGAGAGACAGAGACAGAGAGAGAGAGAGAGAGAGAGAGAGAGAGAGAGAGACAGACAGACAGAGACAGAGAGAAAGAGAGAGAGACAGAGAGGGAGGGAAAGAGACAGAGAGGAGAGAGGGAGACAGAGAGAGACAGAGACAGAGAGAGAGAGAGACAGAGAGACAGAGAGAGACAGAGAGAAGAAGAGAGACAAGAGGAGGAAAGAGAGAGAGAAGGGAGAGGGAGGAGAAAGAGATAGAGAGAGAGAGAGAGAGAGAGAGAGAGAAGAAGAGACAGAGACAGAGAGAAGAGAGAGAGAGAGAGGGAGGAAGAGAGAAGAGAGAAGGAGACAGAGAGAAAGAGAGAGAGAGACAGAGAGGAGAGGAGAAAGAGAAGAGAAGAGGAGAAGAGGGAGACAGAGAGGGAGGGAAAGAGAGAGAGAGGAGAGAGGGAGAAGAGAGAGACAGAGAAGAGACAGAGAGAGAGAGAGAGAGAGAGAGAGAGAGAGACAGAGAGACAGAGACAGAGAGAAAGAGAGAGAGACAGAGAGGGAGGGAAAGAGACAGAGAGGAGAGAGGGAGACAGAGAGAGACAGAGACAGAGAGAGAGAGAGAGAGAGAGAGAGAGAGAGAGAGACAGACAGACACACAGAGAGAAAGAGAGAGAAATGGAGGATAGGAGACTGAGACTGGCCCTGACAGAGGAGTTGAGCCTTGTGCCTCAGCTGTGATAAAGAAAAAGGCCAAAGACAGAGATGTTCAGACAGAGACACAGAGATGGTCCAAGGCCGAGGCCAGAAGGCAGGAGGAAATGGAGCCGGAGCCCAGGGTGCTAACCTCCCCCCATCTGTAGACTGTTTGCAGAAGGAAATGGAACTCTGTGGGTGCTCCCCCTTCCCCCTCCCCAGGCCCGGCCCGGCCGTGGGACTGCAGGACGGGCAGGTCTCGAGGCTTCGCTTAATAAGCTTCTTGTTCCTAGCAGCGGGAGCTGGGTTGGCCGGGGCTGGGCGGCGGGCCGGCTCTCCGAGCCTCCAAGGAGCCGGGCCGCAGCAGGGCGGGGGGAGGAGCCAAGCCTTGGCTTTCGGGAGGCCAGAGGCCGATCCAGGAGAGATGGGAGCTCCCTGAAGAAATCGTCCCGGGGACAGGAGGCGCGGCCAGTGGCCCAGAGGAGCCGGGACACCTCTCCAGCACCTCAATGCAGACTCGGGGGCTCTCAGCCGCCTCCTACCCCAACCTGCAACCGGCCTCCAGCCTCTCTGCCCCGTGGACCTAGTGGCCTGAACATTGCCAGCCACATGTCATAACAGTAAACAACTGGAGGGTGACTTGAGGTACCAGGATGTTGAAGGAGAAGCTAGTCAGTTAATCTGAATCTCCCAAACCTGGAGCTAGGAGCACTGGGGAGTACCAGAGGGAAGGGCGAAGGGCAAAGGGCGAAGGGCAAAGGGCAAAGGAGGGAGATGACCAGGAACCATTAGCTTCACCTTCAATAGGAAACCATTTGCGCTTAGGGAGAAAGCTTCCACTGGCCCTCCAAGCCCAGATCCCGGTGCAACCCCAAGAGCTTAACCCAAAACGCCCCAAATACACCAGCATTGTGGGACCAAGATCGGCCGAAAGCCTCGTTGGGACATGCAAACCAAAAGTCCAGATGGAACGGGGACCTTGGCCGGGCCTTGAAGGAGAAGCTAGTCAGTTAATCTGAATCTCCCAAACCTGGAGCTAGGAGCACTGGGGAGTACCAGAGGGAAGGGCGAAGGGCAAAGGGCGAAGGGCAAAGGGCAAAGGAGGGAGATGACCAGGAACCATTAGCTTCCCCCACCTGTGCATATACGGAAAACCATTTGCGCTTATAGGGAGAAAGCAGTTCCAATGGCCCTCCAAGCCACAGATCCCAGGGCATGTACCCCAAGGAGGTCATTAACCCAAAAAACGCCCCCAAATACACCAGCATATTGATGGGGGAGCGAAGAGTCAGACCCAAAGCCCTCAGTTGGGGGACAGCAAGACCAACAATAGTCCAGATGGAACGGGACCCGCCTGTGGCCAGAAAGGGCTGACGTGGTGAGTGCCAAGGGCCGGGAGGAGACTCCCCCAAACCAATGTGGACTGGGGGAAGCCAAAGTGATGGCCACCATTCCAACACTGGAATGGCCCAAAGTGGGGGGTGCAAGACTCCCAGGAAGAGGAAGAAGGTGGCCCATCCTTTCAGAGAGCCAGGGGCCCCCGAGGGTGGAACAGGGCACTGAGGCTGTCAAAGTGGGGTTCCCTTTGGCACGTGGCTTTTTTTCCTGAAAAAACCCTTTGTTCTTAGGGATGGCTCTCCAGGGTGAGAGGATAAGCAAGAGAAGCAGAAAACACCAATTTCTGACAACTCAGGCTCCTCCCTATCTCCCCCTCCCCCCCAAACTCCTAGTGGGCAGCCCAGGGTGCCGGGCCAGCCCCAAAGGCAGCAGGAATGCCAGCCCCTAGGACCTCCGTCCCTTGTTGGGCTCCCAGGGGCACAGCCCCTGGGTGGTGGGTCTGACCGGAGGGAGAAACTGAGTCTCCCAAGGGAGTTGGGGGGGAAAGGGGCACGGACACCGTTCACTCTCACCCGCCCGCTTCGGCTCTGGCCCTGGTTAGCTGAGCCAAGATGGGGGTCCGTGCTGAGTGCGGAACGCCCCGCAGTGAGCTGAGGAGTGGACCCCCATTCCTCCAGGAACTCGGACCCTCACAGAGATGCTCCCTCGCACCGGGCTGGGAGCAGAAATCGGGAGCCTCTGGCTGAAAGGGCTCTAGAAGCGCCAGGGCTCCTCAGGGGCAGGGCCAAGGAAGCAGCCTTCCCCAGGCCCCCCCCCCCAGCCCGACCTTCTCTGCCCAGGGAGCGCACGCTGGCTCTTGGGCGGGAAGCAGGGAGCTGGAGAGGACCCTCCTCCTCCTGCCCTCCCCAGGCAAGCGAGGCTCCAAGAGCCAGGGGCAGAGAGTGCAGCGCCCCGGAGCACTCGGGCACTGACCCTTTCCAGCCCCGTCCCTTCTGCCATCGAGACTCGTAGAAGGAGGCATTAGATGAGAAGAGTCCTTTCCAGTGGGATCCTCTGAGGGAGCTTGGGTGGTTGCCACTTCCCGGGGCCTCAGTTTCCCACTTTGTAAAATGGCAAGTTTGGATGGGACGGCCTTGGAGGCCTTTTCCATTCCAGATCCTAAAATTCCACGGTCCTGTGACAACTGGGAAAGAGGCCCCGAGGGGGAAGCAGAGATGATAGTGAGAGGAGAGGCCCAGGAGGGAGTGAGCCTGTGGGAGGAGAAGGCCAGGGGGGCAGAGGATGGAGTCCAAGCTCCCCCTCCCCCTCCCCCAGCAAGGAGCTGGCTTCTGGCCAAGGCACATTCCTTGGGAGGCTGCACATTCACACTTCGGATCCGGCACTAAAAGGAGCCTTAGAGACTGTCTGCTTCTCCCCCGCCCCCACCCAGTCATGTTTTACAGAATGGGAAACTGAGGCTCAGAGAAGGAAAGACGCTTGCTAGGGAGGGTTGCTAGAGGACCCAGCGCCTCTGCTGCTGTTGGTTAGCGGCCGCTCCTCCGCGGCCCGGCCGAGGCGGGACCAACGGGTGGCGAGGAGGCTGGCCGGCCGCTCCCAGGAAGGCCGCGGGCCTCTCTCCTCAGAGGGCCCGGGCCTCCCTGAGCAGGAGAAAGAGGGAGGGCCGGCCCACCATTTGGCGGTGACCAACTGGGGTCTAATTGCTCTGGGGGCCGGGAGCCCGGGAAGTCTTGCCTCTTCTACCCTAATGCTCCCCCACCTCCAGAGGCCACCTCAACTCCCTGAGGCCGGGCCTGAGAAAAGGAAGGAGGGAGGGAAGCTCTGCCGGGCAGCAGGCCCCAAGTCCAGCATCTGTCGATCTGTCCTCACTTACAGGAATCCCAGAAATAGATCTTGGCACGGCGGGCCCGGGCGAGGGAGGGACAGCCGCGGCACCGGGCTCAGAGGGGCAGGGCCCCCCAAAGCTGAAAAGCCAGCTCGGGGCACAGGGCAGGAAGGGAGAGGGGAGACAGAGAGGAGGGGGAGTTGGCAGGGGGAAGGGGCAAAGCCACAGGGACTCTGGGAAGAAGGTGGGGACTTAAGTGGATTTTGGGGCACAAGGTTGGAGAGCATTGGAAGAAGGGAGAGATGGGGGAACTGGAGAGAGATGAGGATCGGTCAGATGCTGGGGGTGAGGAACCCAGCCGTGGGACACTCGAGCACGCCGGGGGGATGCGGGCCGAGCGGTGGCAGGCTGGGGGAACCTGCTCCCCTCTTTCCCCCTATGTGTTAGGGTCTGGGAGATAGCTCCCATTGTCCGGGGACCCGGTTATGCTCCTCCCCCACCCCCCGGGTTTGTGGCTGCTTTGCACCCAGGGCCTCATGGTTCTAGCCTCCAAAAAAGGCCCTTACCTGCTACCCAGTGATAGCCAGAAGCCTCTGGGTCCTGCCCTTGACAAAGACCCAACCGCTATCACTTTACTGTTTTAACAAATCAGGAAACCGAGGCTCGTGAGAGGGGAGCAGCTTGAAGGACGAAGAGCCAGCGCCGGCCCTGGGATGTGACCCCGGGCCTTTCCCTGTGGCCGAGGTGAGCCCTCTCTGAGAAAGGGCCCCTGGATGCCCGCTCTCCCCTGCCCACCCTCGAGTGCAGGAGGCCGGGACTTTCGGGGGCCCGAGGCCGGGACTAGAGAGACAAGGTGGGAGCCGAGCAGGATAATGAGCCGCCTGCCCTCGGCCGAGGATATTAATGGGTTTGGGACTTCTGTATCCGGTGAGGAATCTCCTCCCTCCAGAAAGTCAGCGGCCCCTGGCTGGGCCTAGCAGTGCCCGGGCACCACGAGAGGAGCGAGGCCTCTCTCCTGTGGTCGTTCTTCCCTGGCCCTACCCAGGCCTCTCACCAGCCTCCTTCCTTATTAGCCCCCTCCCCCGCTTGTTACAGGACCAGCCTTAATGGATCCTCGGGGCCCAAAGGCCTGACCTGGAACCAAGGAGCCCCAGGCCTCAGGCCCAAGCCTAGAACTGAGCTGGGGGGGGGGGCCTTGCTGGGCACCTCCTCATGGCCGGGATTCAGGGGCCTGTCCTCAGTCCCCGCCGGAGCCCACGGGGCTCCCAGGAGAGGCTCCCGGCCAGACCGGGAGACGGTGGCCGAGGACGCTGGCCAGCTTCCCGGCCGGGGGATCCCGACGGAGGAACATCAGCCAGCGAGTGCCTGGGCGGCCGTGACCTTGGCATTGGCGATGCTGTGTCTCCCCTCTCCCTTCCTGAGGGAGGGCTGGGGGAGGGCTGGGGAGCCTGGAGAATGGGGGGGAGGCATCTTAGGGTCCTAAGGAGCAGCGGAACAGATCTCTGGGAACGACCCTCCCCCCTTCACTCTCTGGGCCCTCGGGCAGTTAGAGCTGAACAGGGAGGGAGGCGCTCCTTGGTCCCAGGCCTTCACACTGGAGAGACTGAGCCGGGCCCCGGGGAAGGGGGAAAGGAAGACTGGCTGGACTTCGAAAGCAAAGGGAGGACACGGCCTGAGCAAAGGTGTAGAGGGGGAATGGCCCATGGAGGCCGGATGGGCGGAGGGGCCCCCTCCACAGCCCCCGCCCCCCGTTCTGCTCCCGTGCCCTTTGGGGGGGAGGGTGGGGGGCAGAGCCAAACGGTCCCATTTCTCAGGGAAATGATTAATGCCCCCCTCCCATGGGGCAGAGGGAGAGGACAGCAGGAAATGGGGAGGGAGCTCCCCGGAACGGCCCCAGCCCTCCCTGTTTCCCCGGGCCCCGTGTGTCTCGTGGGCAGGCTGGGCCGAGACCAGGGCCGGCTCAGTGGGGGCGGCCGAGAAGCGCGGGGTGAGAGGGACCGCCTGGCCACCCCCCACGGGGGCTGGGAGGCTCCCTTCCCCCACGGGAGCAGTCCTGGGGCCCACTGGGCTGCCCCCTCCCAAGTCTATTGTAGAACGTGAGAAGAGGCAAGAGACAAGAGGGCGGGAATGGGGGAGAAAGCTTAGAAGAGTACTGGACACACAGGAAGTGCTCCCTCAGTGCTCAGGGAATGGCGGACAGGGTTCTCCCGTCCTGCCAGTCCAGTCTCCCTGGGCCAAGATCCTTCCCGGCCCCAGGATTTAGCTGTGCCGGCCCCGAGGATGCAAGAGAAGCTGGAGTGAGGGGGCCCCCAACCCCAGCAGGCCATAGCTCCCCCCAGGGATGGCAGGTACCACTGGGCCCCCCCTCAGGGGTAGTGAGCACTGCCAGGTGGGCACTGCCAGGCCCAGTTCAGGGATGGCAAGCACTCCCCGGAGATCACGGCCACCCCCACCTCCCTTTTCTAGCTTCTCAGTCTCCCTTTTGTGCTTCCCACTGAGACTCCGTCACCCCTGGCCCCCATCAGCACCCACATCCTCCCCACCCTCCCGAGGCGTCCTTTCAGACCCCTGGCTCGGCCACTACCTGTCTGCAGTGCGGATGTACCAGCGCTCGGTGCCCTCTGCCGCCAACCTCCCTGCCTGATCCCAGAAGCCCATTCCTCCCTCCCCAGGCCCTCTGAGGGCAGCCCTACTGGGCCCTGGCTCCCGAGGCTCGAGGAGGGCCCTTGGCAAGCTTTTCTGGGGCCCCACCTTGCTCCTCCCCGCCGGGCTCCCTCAGCACTCGGATCCTCCTCGGAGGGCCGGGAACAGCTGTTCGCCATCTTCAGGGCCATAATTCTTGGTGGGTCTGAAGGCCGCTCACTCCGATCCCAGCGTTCTTTTCCTGACTAGAGCCCAGCTTGGCCCCCTCCCCCCCTCAAGCTGGAATCCCCATCTCTAGATCTTTAGTCTCCCTGTTTTCAAAATAGAAACAAGCCCTTTCTCGGCTCCCCACCTGCCAGCAGCCCCCCTGCCCATCTCTTGCAGCCCGGGCCCAGAGCGCAGACGGGACCGTGACTCGCTTTGTGCCAGTCTTAAAGGTGCCCGCTTTGCCAAGCGTCCTCGAGGCGACCCTGCCCCGGCGGGCGAGGCCTTGGGCCCTTCCCGCTATCTGCTGGGGTCCATGGAGGTGGGGGTGAGGGGAAGGGAGTCCCACGAGCCCAACCAAGCAATTTCCCAGCTCTCTGGGCAGAGGTTATGCCCGCCTCCCTCCACGGCCCCCTGGGGAAGGGGACCCCGACTGGCAGGAGGGCTGCTCTCCCTCCTGTCTGGTCCCGGCTCCCTCCCTCTGGTCTGACTTCAATCCTTCCTCCTCCAGAGGAAACCCATTTCCTCTCGCTCTGCGCCCAGGGAGCCGGAGTTTGGCATCTGCCTCGAGCTGGCTCTTTGACAAAGTCAGGGCTAAAGAAGCCCAGGCTGGGGCGGATCTGTTCCTCCAGAGAGCCAGCTAAGAGCAGCCTGGCTTCCTCCGGCCTGGCCCCCGGCCCACAGACCCTGTTGGGACTTCCCACTTGGGTAACCAGAGAGGTGGGAGTGGGGCATTCTGGGAAAGGTGCAGGCCTCTAGTGCCAGGCCGGCCGGTCCTGCCGGCCCCTCTCCTCACTCCCCTCGGAGTCTTGCCGGCTCTGGGTCTGGCGGCCAAGGACCCCCCTTCTCTGCCCTCCCCTTGGATCCCCGACTTGGACCAATCATGGGTCTGAAGCGTCTCGGGCAGTTCCTTGGGTGGGGGATCCCTCCTGCTTTGGGGCTCGGAAGCTGAGGGTCCCTAAATAAAGAGGGTCCTTAGCACCTCTGCTGGCCCCAAGAAGACTCCCCTTCCTGCCCCCCTATCACTAGAGGACCTCCCTTGTAAGGAGGTCGCTCCCCAAGCTCTGGCTGCCTGCCTCGGGGCCTGTAGCCAGGTCACAAGCCAGATGAGCTCAGAGGCCAGAGGCTCAAAATATTAGAACTGGAAGGGACTGAAAGATCTGTTGGCCTGAGCCCCCTCCCCATTTTACAGATGAGAAAGCTGAGGCTGGAGGAGGTTGGACTCATGTAACTGCAGAGTTTTCCAGGCCTCTGTCTGTTCCACAAAGCTTCCTCCCCCCGGCACGCACACACACACATCCACACACACTCTGGCCCCTCCTACTCCCATTCCTGGGTGGTCCCCAAGGCCCTGAGAGGGGGAAAAGATGGGTTTCTGGGCCTTGGCAGGGCTCGGCCCCAAGGCTGACGCGGCAGCCCCCAGAGGGAGTTGAGGCCCGAGGCAGCGGCCCCGGCCCTCCTGTGATCTTACCCCGCGTGCTCTCCCTCAGCCAACCGCCGGTTTGGCCAGCCGGCGCCATCTCCTCCCATCCTGCCCCCTGCCCCAACCCCAGGGCTGAGGGAGCTGCTGACTAAGCAGCTCAACCCAGCTGAGCCTCAGCTGGCCCTCCAGCCCTGAGCCAGCCTCTCCATCGTCAGTATGGGCCCCACCCAGTTTGGGGGCCTGGAATCACCCCCAGCCCCCTCACAGCGCCCGCTTCCTGCCGCGTGTCGGCACAGATCTCGGTGAGTGGGGCTGCCGGGGGCCTCCATGCTGCCGGGACGGCGGGTGTGAGGACCGGGGATGTCGCGTAGACCCGTAGGGTTGCGGCTGAAGCCTCTGGGCCACGGCAGGATGCGGGCACGGGTGCCCTACGAGCGCTGATCTCATTGTCGTTAGCCTGTGACCCTCAGTGGGGCAGCCCCGTCTGGGTCCCGTTCTCCCCTCTGTGCGAGAGAGGCGGATCCCAAGGTCCGGGGCAGATTCCCACGACCTCGGCCGAGTCCCAGCCCCCCAAAGGCCAGCAGCCTGCCAAGGGTGGGCCAGAAGGGGGCGGGCCAGAAGGGAGCCGCCAGAGGGGGTTCGGTGTTGGGCCCTCTGCTCCCCCCGGGGCCTTCAGGCCCGAACTCCCCCATGGGAGAGCCAGGACATTCCAGATGGACACAATCCCAGACTCTGGCAGCTCATCGTTCGCCCCCGACTCTTCCTCAGGACTCCCAAGGACTCTCTCCCCCACATCTCCTCTCCTTACACTCAGACAGTCTCAGTGAATTTGTCATTTTCCCAGAACCGAGCCAGGGAACAAGGGTCAGAGTCCCAGCCCCACCATTAGACACTGAAGTCCCCACATCCAAGAGCCTTCGTTGGCTTGGGGGACCTCGGCAGAAACATTTATGCAGCGGGCGCACCGGACTGAGGGGGCGCTGAGGGCCCTCCCGCTGCCACGTCTGCGCTCCTGTGAGCTTTGGGGGATTCCAGTCTCCCTGTCTGGAAAATGGGACCACGAGTGTTACTCGGGAAGAAAAGAGCTAAGAGCTACTTCCCAGAAGCTGCCCCCTCCGGGGAGCCCCCCCCCCCGCCACCTAAGCTGCCCTTCCCGGCCAAGGTCCTCCGGCTCTCTGGGCTGCTCCCCCCCCCCACAGGCTCATGGGAGGCCGGGTCTGGGACTTCGGGACCAGCCTGGCTCCTCACCCAGCCCCCTACACACACTGACACACACACACACACAAACACACAAACACACACACACACACACACACACACACTCAGACCATAACCCTGTGAGACAGATATTCCCCCCATCATATAAACGAGGAAGCCGGGGACCTGCAGACCATAGTGGACAAAGTGGAGGGCCCTGAGGCCCCAGCCGGACTCGCACTCCTGGCTCTCACTAGCTCTGTCCGGGTCCCAGTGCTCCCAAGGTGCCGGGAACCTCTGTAGCCAGCCCTCTTGGCTTCATGCCCCAGCTCCAACGCACAGAGGCCCAGCAAGCAGGCGCAGATTGCCAGAGACCCAGAAGGACCAAGATCAAGGAGACGGAGGTCCAGGCGAAGCAAGATGGCGACGGAGGCAGGAGGAATAGGGCCGGCCCTGTGCCCAGCACCGTTCTACCGGCACTGAACAAGGCGTTCACTTGTTCATATGGCCTGAGCAACAGCAAATCGGGCAGCAGAGAGGAAAATGGAGGAGAAAGTCAGCAAGCCCTGTACTTCACCACCTGCCCAGCCCCCATCCAGTCCCTGACCTCTCCAAAAAGCAGGACTTGGATGGTATCTGGGTGTACACAGCTCCTTCCCTCCTCTTTCAGGAGAAGCAGCCACGATAGGCTCAAAGGGAAATTGTCTTTCCCAGTTCGTGGGCACAGGTGAGGGAGGGCCACTGTCCCATAGCCATTCTGCAGCCTCTCGTCCTGGCCTTCCTATTCTATACAGAGCAAGCCGCCATATAGAGTCTGTGCCATCTCTGGCCATACTGGGCTTCTGTCCCAAAGACATATTAAAGAAGGGAAAGGGACCTGTATATGCACGAATGTTTGTGGCGGCCCTTTTTGTAGTGGCCAGAAACTGAAAACTGAGTGGCTGCCCATCAGCTGGAGAATGGTTGGGTAAATTGTGGTATATGAATATTATGGAATATTATTGTTCTGTTAGAAACGACCAGCAGGAGGAATACACAGAGGCTTGGAGAGACTCACACAAACTGATGCTGAGTGAAATGAGCAGGACCAGGAGATCATTATAGACTTCAACAACAATACTAGATGATGACCAGTTCTGATGGACCAGGCCATCCTCGGCAACGAGATCAACCAAATTATTTCCAATGCAGCAGTAATGAACTGAACCAGCTACGCCCAGAGAAAGAACTCTGGGAGATGACTATGAACCACTACATAGAATTCCCAATCCCTCTATTTATGCCCACCTGCATTTTGGATTTCCTTCACAGGCCGATTGTACAATATTTCAGAGTCTGATTCTCTGCATACAGCAAAATAACGGTTTGGACATACATGCTTATTGTGTATTTGACTTCTACTTTAACATATTTACCATGTATTAGTCTGCCTGCCATGTAGGGGAGGGGGTGGGGGGAAGGAGGGGAAAGGTTGGAACAAATGGTTTTGCAATTGTCAGTGCTGAAAAATTACCCCTGCATATGACTTGTAAATAAGAAGCTATAATAATAATAACAAAAAAGAAAATCTTCTGCTCCCATGATGCTAAAGTCCTGAATACTCTGTGCTCCCAGCAGAGCCATAAGCAGGGCAGGGGGCATGGGGCCTGGAGCACTGCCCTGTGAAGAACCTGCTGCCACTTGCTGCCCATACCAAGACGCAAGGGCTTCTGCTGAGCTCTCCACTGTACCGCCACCCCAAGTCCCTTTCCCACAGAGCCCTCTTCTCTCGTCAGGCCCCCTCGAGGCCGAAGGCTGAACCAGCCATCTGTCTCCCTGACAAATGCACCCAGTCAGACGCCTTCTGCCCAGAGCTTGTTTGATCTCCAGAGAAAAAAGAAAATCTGGTTCTAGCTCCTTGTAGGTTGTACAGGTTCCTTCCAGCTTCGACGCCAGCTAGGTCACACAATGGATACAGTAGTAGACTTAGACTTAAGAAGACCCAAGTTCAAAACCCTCCTCAGACACTGTGTGCCTGGACTGTATGACTCTGGCCTAGTGACTTAGCCACTCTGTGACTCAGTTTCCCCATCTGTAAGATGGGAATAATAAAAGCATCTACCTCTCCTAGGGGTGTCATGAACATCAAATGAGCTAAGCCACGGGTAGTGCTTTCTAAATGCTAGATATCATCATCATCATCATCATCCCAAACTCCTAGGTGGGGAGATGCATTTTAAAACTCGGGGAACCCCCTATAACTGCAACCCCACCCCCACTAGGAGTTTTTCCCCTCAATGTGTTTGTTTGGGTTTTTCCCTTCCCCTGATTTTCCTCCCTTTTCCCTGGTTGGGTTTTTCCCCCAGTTTTCCCTTCGGGTGGAAAATTTTTGATACATTGCCCCTTTTTTTTCCCTTCTGTTTTATAGGGTGGCTGTGGCCGGAGGAGAGAGGAATGGGAGAGGGGGGCAAAACCTGTTTTTCTTTGTTCCTCCCTTCCCTGGTTGAGGGGTGGGGGCCTGATTGGATGGGCTGAGAGAGCCCGTGGCTGCCGCCTTGGCTCTCACTGTGGGAATGGTGCAACCTCTGGCTGGGAAGGGTGCAACATCTGGGGGAGCACAAGGGGAGGGGAGAAGGGTGGATGCTGGGGGGGGGTTTGGGGCGAAGGAGAAAGGGGTGGGGGGGGGAGGGAAAATGGAGGGGCCGGGTGGGTAATTACCTGTTGTTGGGGAAATATTAGGGCAAGGGGCCCTTTGCCCAGGAGGGGACTGTGGGAGGGGGGTTGGGGCCCCGGAAGGGAAGGGGGCCCTGGGGAGGGCCCAAGGGGGAGAGAGGGCCGCCCCGGCCGAAGGCGATTCTCAGCTGGCATCCCCCAGGCCGCTCTTGCTTCCCCACTCTCCGGGCACGGCCTCCTCCTCCTCCGGCCTCAGCTACAGACTCAGCGGGGCGGGAGCGAGGACTCCAGTGGCCCCTGGAGACAAGGACCAAGGACCTGGCGGCTGCGGTTCCACCTCCCGGCTGCGGATTCGTGTCCACACTCCCCTCCCCATGGTGCTTGGGAATCCCCAATGGCCATCACCTGGTGAGGGGGGGGGTGCGGGGGGGGGGCGGAGCAGCAAGCTGCCCCCTTCCCCCAGGCCACTTGGCCTATTTACCAGAAAGGGGGGGAGGATTTAGGGCCCGGAGGCCCTCCCCACCTTGGACTTAGAGAACTGACACCTCAGGCACACCGGGTCCCTAAGTACCGCCTCACAGCGGGCACGGGACTCATTTGTATATAAAAGAGTCACCGAGGAAAGACATCCCAGGATTCTACCATCGCATCTGCAGTTTGCTCCTCCCACCTTCCTCTAGAAGGGGGCGACCCCGCTGGGCCCCTGGGGGAGGGAGCACCACAGCTCGGGAGCCTCAGGAGCCGGGCTCGCCCGCCTCACCTCTTCTCAGGGCTTCCTTTCACTGCCTGGTTTGGGGAGGGGGGGGGGGTGTTTGCCTTGGTTCCTGAGCTGGGGGAGGGTTGGGGAAACAAGCTCAGGAGTAAGCAGCCCCTCCCAGAAAGAAAGAGGAGGGCTTTATCTGGGAGGACTGGCTGCCCCCTCCTCCCCAAAATCCTTTCTGTCCATCTAAATCTTCCCAATCTCGGGCCCCTTTCCGGGTTCCTCCCTGTGGGGGCAAAGAGCTGGGACTCCCCCGAGCGAGTGCGGAGGGGGGGAAGCCACAGAGACATTTGGGAGCTTTCTTTTTATTATTGCAGATCATTTTCATGACAGAAAAGTGGGCTCTCCCTGGCCTGTGGAGAGCTGTTTGGGGACGGCAAGTCACAGGTGTTCCCGCGCTGTCTCAGTTCCTGAGGGAGACAGCAACATCCGGGGCCTGCCATTTTCCGGGGGAAAGGGAAAGCTCCCCATTCAAATTCCAAACCAGATCAGAATCCATTTGTTGTCCATCACCAGCCCTGTCGGAACCTCGAGTTTCTTTCTGGGAAGACGAGGCTAATAATTCTGTACAAGTCCCTCTCGGGGTCCCAGTTCCTTCCTCTGTAAACCAAAGGCTTGGACTCATGGGCAATGAAGGACGGTTCCCCAAAGCAGGATCTGTCTGGCCGTTACCTGTGTACCCCAACACCTGCCCCGAAGCTTGTGACTCAGTGGTCTGGTTTGAGCGTGCCAAGGGCACTGGGTTCTTGGGCCAAGGGCGGCTTGCTTGTTGCCTTCTTTGGGCTTTGCTGTTCGTCTGGCTACTCTACTGCCCTTGAAGCAGAAGCATCTACTGCAATGAATAATGGGAACTTCTCCGCATGTCATTGAGTAGGAAAGTGGCTAAGTCACAGAGTGGAAGTCCCAAGGCCCTCCCCCACGATCCCCTGATGGGATCCTCGGCCTATCCGAGATCTAGCAAGGGGGGTGGCCCGTCAGACTCGAAGGTCACCATTTGGGGAGCTCAATATTTCCCAGCATGGCCCGTTATCCTTTTAGACAGTGCTGCTTGTTGGGAATTTCTTCCTTAAGTGCAACCGGTCTGCTTTCTGCTCTGGCCACCCATCACAGCTAGCTCTGCTGGCAAACTGAGTCCCATCCCATTTGTTCAGGCTAGCCCTTAAAGACAACTAGCAGCCCTGGGCCAGCCTCTGCCCCCAAATCTCTTCTTCTCTGGATTACAAAGCCTCAGTTTCTCTCCTCAATAACCACAGTTTCAGGTCTCTTACTGCCCATTGAGCTTTCTCTGGACACCCCCATCATGGCTTGCAGTTGTCCTTCCGGAACCGGGACCTGGGCTCTGGGTGGGATGTGACATGGCAGAAGGAGAATGGGAATCCCCTCCCCGCCTGGCCCTGTGCCCCTGGAGATGCAGCCTCACATGGGCCAGCCTTTTAGCTGACTCATCCTGAGTTTGCAGGCTTTTGAACCCCACTGTTTGGGAGCCGTGTTTGGGCCCCCTCCCCTTCACCCCAAGCTGAGAACTTTCCATTTTTCGTAATGAAGGTCCAGCCTTTCATTCTAGACTTCCGAGATTTCCTCCGAACCAAATCCCATCCCCAGCCCCGTGGGCTACTGCAACCTCACGGCATCAACAAGTGACCAGCAAATGAGCTCGACCTCCACCCGAATCACCCAGAACACATGAACATTTGTTATGAACAGAACGGGGTGGACAGAAGAGTTCTGGAGCGCTCAGCTAGCATTCGCCCGCCGGTGGAAAACCTTCATCCACTTCTGAGGTCAAACCATGATTGTCAACCCCGGTATCTCCATCACATCCGTGAAGCTGGCCCCAAGACTACCCAAAACACACGAGGGTTTCACCGGTAACATGGCCCCGACCAGCCAAGTCTCTTAAACGAGCCAATCGGCTCGGCCGTCTCTTGATGGGCCCATGCTGGCTTTTGGTGACTGTTGCTTCCCTTTCTAAGTGCTCACAACACATCCCTTTGAACATATCTGTGAACTTTTGCTGGTGGTCACTGGATCACAGCTTGAAGAAGTTACCTTGGAACAGTGGGAACCATTTGTCCCCTGTTGATGCTGGGCCTTTTATTTTCCAGGATTTTTCAAAGATCAAAAGCAACCATGTTGGCGAGCTCTTTCAATCCACTCCGACACGGTGAACCTGGGTTTGGGGACTTGGGTACTCCCTTCTCAGCTCCTCAGTCTGGGGCCCAATTTTCTGCTAAGCTTCCCAAGAGCACTCTGCCTGTTAGAGAATGAATGTGCCTAATGGGAACGGGATAGTTCTCCCTGATGTCTGTCAGCCATTCTCATTCTCCCCTCTGCTCCCAGGAGAAGCCCTGTCACTGCCTTGATTCTCATGTGGAAATAAGGCTAAAATTGGGAACTCTGCCCACTGGGTGCTCAAACTGGGCATCCCCTTTGATCCAGCAGTGCTGCTACTGGGCTTATATCACAAAGAAATACTAAAGGAGGGAAAGGGACCTGTATGTGCATGAATGTTTGGGGCAGATCTCTTTGTAGTGGCCAGAAACTGGAAATTGAGTGGCTGCCCATTAGTTGGAGAATGGCTGAATAAATTGTGGTATATGAATGTTATGGAATATTATTGTTCTGTAAGAAACGACCAACAGGAGGATTTCAGAGAGGCCTGGAGAGACTTACACGAACTGATGCTGAGGGAAGTGAGCAGGAGATCATTATACACGGCAACAAGAAGATGATATAATGATCAATCCTGATGGCATGGCTCTCTTCAATATTGAGATGATTCAAACCAGTTCCAATTGTTCAGTGATGAAGAGAGCCATCCACTCCCACAGAGAGGACTATGGGAAATGAGTGGGGACACAGCACAGCATTCTCACTCTTTTTGATATTGTTCACTTGCCTTTTGTTTTCTTACTTATTTTCTTTCCTTTTTGATCCGATTTTTTTGTGCGGCAAGAAAATATGTTTATACATATTGGATAGAACACATTTTCACATGTTTAACATACATTGGATTGCTTGTCCTCTAGGGGAGGGGGTGGGGGAAGGGGAAAATCTGAAACACTAGGGCTATGCAAGGGTCAACGTGGTCGAATTATCCATGCATGTGTTTTAAAAATAAAAAGCTTTTAAAAAATAAAAAATTTTTAAAAAGGAAATAAGGCTAAGAAATGGCTTTTTGTTCTCCTTGACCTCCAGCAAAAGTCTCAATTCATTCCAAATCCCCTTTTTATAAAAGTCATTATTCTTTCCCACGTAGCTTCTAGCACTTACATTCGCTGCCAACTTCTGCACCGAGCTCTCAATGAAGTTGTTTATCCGGGAGTACCCTGTGCAGCCACACCACTTTCTTTAGACATTTTTTCCCTTTCCTCTTCAGAGAAACTGTGTTTGGGCCATCATGATTTTGTTCTTGAGAACATCCCAACCCACTTGGGAGGTTTTCCTTGCATAATTTTCCCTCTATCCTTCCTGACCCGATTCTTTTGAGAGCTGCACTCAGCCAACCAGAAGTGTGGGGGGCCCATCACGGCTGCTCTTCCTCTCTATCTCGATCACAGAATCTAACCCCTCCCCCAATTCTCAAGCATTTCTGTGTCCTTGTTGGCGGGACTCCAGTCAAGAATGACACTTCCCTTGTCACTGCCTCTCCCTTCGGAAGGAGAAATCTGTCCTTAACGTCTCTGAGGCTCAGGGCTCTCCTCTATAACATGGTTCTAACAACCACTTCCCGGGGGGGGGGGGGGGAAGGGGAAGGATGATCAATTAGTTGGCTAGTGGCAAAGAGCCTTGGAACCAGAAAACTGGGCAAATTCCCAGCCTGGTTTCAGCTGGTGATCTGGAGCGAGGGACCCTGGGCCGTGGCTTTGCTCGGGAGTCTCTGTAGCACCAGCCCTTGGGGTCACACGTAAGCTAAGTACAGTTAGGAGCAGGCCAGCCCAGCGGCCCGGTTCCACTCTCTACCTTCCGAGGCTCCTCCGGTGGGGAAGGGCCCACTCACCTCCCCAAAGCAGGGCTGTGGTCCAGCCTCCTACCGTGGATCTGTCTCTTCCCCGAAGCAGGGGCTCTCCTTCCAGAGCCTGGCGAGAGGCCCAGATCCCGTCCTGTGCCTCCCACCCCAAGGCCGGGCTGGAGACGCTGCAGCCAAGCAGGAAGCAACCTGGGCCGGCATCTGGGACACCTGGATTCCTGACTCATGTTTGTCATGGCTCTGCTGTGTGAGGCTCAGGAAGTTCCCGGGCCTCTTGGGGCTTTTGTCCTTCCTTTGAAGGAGCCCCGGCCCCTTCCAGACCCTTCTGAGGTGGCAGAAGGAAGGGGTTCGAGCCAGACGGGAGAGAAGGGAGAGCCGTCCGCCCGTCCCCGGGTCCCAGTTACCGAGCAGCTCTGGGCCCCGGCTGCCAGGCCTGTGGCCGGAGGCTGCCCGGCCACAGGCTGAGGAAGCCTCGTCATCCTGTTCTATGTAAGGCCCATTATCTCAGCTGTGCTGCTCTGGCTTCCTGAGCAGCCCCGAATTAGCCTCTGCCACTTTGTTCTCAAGTGTTTCTGTCAGCTATCTTGGCCCCGCTCCTCGGGAAAGGGAGGGAGGAGGGGGAGGGGGAGAAGCAGGGAGCCCAGCAGCAGATTCCCAGGAAGGAACGCCAAGGCTAATTAATTAATTAACTCTCTCTCTCTTCTCTCTGTTCTCTCTCTCCTCGCTGCCCCCCCTCTCCTTCCCCTCTCCCTCCCTCATTTGAAAGAGAATGTATCCGACCCACAAAGAAGCCAGAGGGAGAAGGAGGCGAGTTATGTAGAGCCCTGGGTGCAGATGGGGTGGGTCAGGTGAGAAGTCGGATGAAATGGGCCCCCCCAAGCCTCCTATCTGGTGTTTAACTCTTGAATTATTTGAACTAACTAGATGGTAAGCTCTGTTGTTTCTATTCTGCTCGAGAAATGTCGATGCAATCCAGCGGCCTGAAGAAAGACACCAGTTGCCCTGTCCTAGTTGCGACTCGGCCCAAAGCTCCGTGTGGGCACGGGGTGCCCGGCTTCAGTCACATCCAGCCTGGCTCCTGCTGGCCCCAAGTTTACACGGGGGGACAGCTCCTCGTCCCCCACTTTTTGTCACTTCCGGGGTCTCCTGTCTCGGGGTTCTTGGGATTTCTGAGGTTCTGCCCTTGCTGCTTCACACGGGCCCTCTAAGAGAGGTGGCCAACAGGGCGGAAAGCAGCCCCTGAGGGAGAGGCCGGAGCACAGGGATGGGGAGGAGGGGGGGCCAGTCTCAGAGAAGACAAGTATCCAGGGAGGCCGGCAGGGAATGCAAAGGAGAGAATCGGACCACGGGGGCCTCCCTTGGAGGTCCAGTTAAGGATGTGACAGAAGGGAAATGATGGTGGAGGGAAAGTGAGCCCTGGCCTGGGTCGATGGGCTGGCCCACAAGGCCCCTCTCGGGCTCTCCATTTTCTAGTCTTAAAATGAGGGCCTTCCAGCAGCCAGCCTCCTCGAAGGCCAACCCAGGCACTGCTCTGCTGGATACCACTGCCCGGACCGCGCCGGCCTTCGGCCTCCAACCTTTGGGGACTCCAAGGCTGCAAAAGGGGCAGTAGCTGCCAGCCAAGGCGGGCAGAGGAAGGAGCAGGACGCCGCACCGCAGGGGCCATTAAAGAGGTTAGAGAATCAGCCTCCTTGGAGGCGGCTCAAAGGTCTGGCCCAGATGCCCCGACCACCTAACTCTTCCCCCTTTTCCCATCTCCACTTCCCCCTCCTCCGCCACGGTTTCCTTTCCACTTGCTGGGGGGAGGGGTGTGCTGGGGACCAGCCCCTTGTCCCACCATCGGTGGGGGGCGCCTCCCCCCAAACCTCCCAAATTTCCTTTTCACCCAAACACCCCACTCCTGGGTTTCCCTTTCTCCCCCTCTCCTCCCCTCTCTCTTCTCCCTCCTCTCTCTCCCCTTTCTTCCTCTTTCTTTCCTCCTCTCTCCCTCTCTTTCTCTTCCTTTTCTTCCCTCTCTGTCTCCTTTCCCCCTCCTCTCTCTCTCTCTCTCTCTTTCTCTCTCTTCTTCTCCCTTTCTCTTTCTCCCCCCCTCTCTCTCTCTCTCTCTCTCTCTCTCCTCCCTCTCTTCTTCTTCTCCCCTTTCTCCCCCTTTTTTTTTTTTCTCTCTCTCCTCTCTCTCTCTCTCTCTTTCCCCTTTCTCTTTTTTTCCTCTTCCCTTTCTTTTCCCCTTCCTCTGTTGTTTGGGAAGTCCTCTTCCAAGGGCATTTTCATTTTCCAGGCCCAGGCCCAATTGGGGATGGAAGCCAGGCAACCTCATCCCTTGGGTCCCCCTTATGGATTTCCAAAGGGGAAAAACCGGCCAATGGGCCGGGAGCAGTCCTGGTTCTCATGGGCCAGGGCTACTGGGGTCCCCCAAGGTCATGGACACGGCCCCCCCTCGCTTTCCAGAGGAAGCCACGGAAGCAACCCTGCTTCTCCGAGTTCTGCTTTGCTGCCGAGCACCTGGGGGATCTTAGGCTAGTCAGCTCACCCTTGGACCTTTCTTTTCTCTCCGGGCAAACAAAGGAAGGTAGACCCGACGCTTCCTGGAGCCCTTCCCGGCACCTAGGAGCCCAGCACTGGCCCAGCTCTGGTACTTACCCACTAGAAGCCAGGAAACATCTCCACGGGTTGCCCACGAAATGGGCCTCCATTCCCAGGGAGGTCAGAGGCCGTGCAGGAGGCCACGTCCCAACTCGCAGGCTCTGGGCTCCAGGTGGTAAGAGCTGAGCCGCTTGTTCAGGTGGGTGATGGTCCTTCTCACCACTTCCCTGCTGCCCTTCTCCACCCGCCCCCAGCCCAGCCCGTGGCTTCCAAGAAATCTTGGCGGTCTGGGCCCTCGCTAGGCGAGGAGAACCATTTTGAACGGCATTCCTGGGCAAGCCTTCAAGCCGGGCCGGAGCGAGCCCAGCCTGGGACTGGCTGGGATTCCATTATCTGCAAATTGGAAACAGCTCTGAGCATCCTGCACGCCAGGGCTTCCCTTGCTGGCTGCTGCTGGGCAGCTCTAAGAGGAGCCGCTATGAGGGCAGCCTTACTCACCCCCTGTGCTCCCCAGAGTTGAGGGATAGACAGAGGGACCAGTGTGTGAATAAGCCATCCTCTCCTCCAAGACCAGAGTGGGCCTTGTACTCTGGAATTAAGGCACCCCAGGATCCCGAGCCCTGGGGGCCATACGGAGCGCCACAGCCCTCGGGGTCCCCTGGATCCCACTGCAGGGCAACCTCCTTGCCTCCATCTCTCAGCAGTCTCTTCTCCTTTGGGGCTCGGTCCAGCTCCCCATCTCTCCTCGGCCCAGACATTTGTTGCCATCACCTGTAGACTTCTAGATCACTGGACCTATGCTCTCAGGGGGTTTGGTGCCCGCCTCCCAATCTCCCTCTCGATCCCAGGGACGTGTTCCCTCAAAACCCCCAGCCCCCGAGATCATCGGCTTCCTCGGCTCCTGGGCCTGGTGGAGTCGCTCTCCCTCTGCCACCCAAAGGGCCAATCAAAGGTTGGTTCTCAGCAGCTCTCAAGCTCCATGTGGCTCCAGAAATCAGAACTCTAAGCTCCCCTTTCTACTCCAGCGTAAACCCCAGGCCTCCCATCTACCCCCCATTTCAAGCCCCCTCCCACCTCTCCTTCAGCCTCCTCATTGTGCTCTTTTTACCCCTCACCCCTCAATTTCTTCCTTCCCCATTCTCCTCTATAGACTTGATCAGGTCCTCTAGCCTTCAATTCCCAGCCCCCTGGCCTTTGCCTGCCATTCATAGCCCCCCAGCTCTCAACTCTGGGCCCCACTCTTCCCACCCCACTCCTATAGCTCTTTTCCACATCTACTTCCAAGCAGCTGAATATGTTGCCCAGACCTGCCTCCCCACAGATGTGCAGAATCTCCCCTGGGCTCCCTAGGAAAACGCTTCTTCTCCCCTGCCTAGCTCTGGCTTTAGCCAATTGTT
Source organism: Sarcophilus harrisii (assembly GCF_902635505.1). Classification (NCBI taxonomy): domain Eukaryota; kingdom Metazoa; phylum Chordata; class Mammalia; order Dasyuromorphia; family Dasyuridae; genus Sarcophilus; species Sarcophilus harrisii. Next base: position 81,026,231 of record NC_045432.1, on the reverse strand, counting down.
CTTGACAGTTGTCCCACAACCCCCAGAGCTCCAGTCTTCCTCAATCCCTGGGGCAGGCCAGGGGGGAGCCTCTTCTCCACTGACTCCCTTCCACACCTCTTGACATTTCCCCACCTAGCCTGTGCTCCTTCTTTTGCTCTCGTCTCCGAGGAAAAGGTCCCCTTCTCACCTCGGCCCCACGTCCTAGCCCTTCGGGTCGAGCATCCTTTCTGAGCTCTGCTCGTGTCTGTCAGGTTGTCCCCTCCCGGATGTTCCCGAAGCGCCCCAAACGACATGTCTGAATGGAACTTCTCATCTCCCCCCCACACCCTGGCAGATGCTTTCTCCCTCGCTAGTTCCCTTTCTGGTGAGAAAGGCGAGTCAGGTGCCCAATGTCAAAGTCATCCTTGTTTCTCCCCCTTCTCTTAGCTCCCATCAGTGCCCAAGTCTCTCCTCTCTGTCCCCATGGTTGCCCTTTCACCCTGGGTGAGTCGCTTCACCCCAACTGCCTCAGCAAAGAAAAAAAATTACTTTGGAAGGTGGCCTAGCTGTACCAGACCTAAAGCTATATTATAAAGCAGCAGTCTTCAAAACCATTTGATCCTGGCTAAGAAATAGAATAGTGGATCAGAGCAGTAGGTAGGTTAGGTTCACAAGACACAATAGTGTTCAATAAACCCAAAGACTCCAAGTTCTGGGATAAGAACTCACGGACAAAAATTGCTGGGAAAAGTGGAAAATAGTATGGCAGAAACTAGGTGTTGACCAACATCTCGTACCTTATACGAAGATAAGAGCCAAACGGGGACGTGATTTAAGCATACAGGATGATATCATAAACAAATCGGGAGAGCAAGGAATAGTTTACCTGTCTGATCTATGGAGGAGGGAAGGATTTGTGACCAAACAGGAGACAGAGAACATTATAATTTCGATTACATTAAATGAAAACGTTTTTGCACAAATGAAGTCAATGCAACCTAGATTAGAAAGGAAACCGAATGCTGGGAGGCAATCTTTATAACTGTTGTTTCTGATAAAGGTCTCATTTCTCAAATACAGAGAGAAGTGAGTCAAATTTATAACAATACAAATCATTCCTCAATTGATAAAAGGTTAGATGATATGAGTGTTCAAATGAAGAAATGAAAGCCATCTATAGTCATATAAAAATGCTCTGAATCACTATTGATCAGAGAAATGCAAATTAAGATAACTCTGAGGTACCACCTCACACCTCTCAGATTGGCTAAATGTCAGGAAAATAGAATAATAAATGTTGAAGGGGATGTGGGGAAACTGATGTTGGTGGAGATGTGAACTGATCCAAAGCATTCTGGAGAGCAATCAGAACTATGTCCAAAGGGCTGTCACACTGTGCATATCCTATGACCCAGGAGTGTTTCTACTGTGTCTGTATCCCAAAGAGATCAGAAAGAAGGGAAAGGGACCTGCATGTGCCAAAATGTTCGTGGCAGCCCTCTGTAGTGGCCAGAAACTGGAAACTGAGTGGATGCCCATGAGTTGGAGAATAGCTGAATAAATTGTGGCATATGAGTGTTATGGAATATGATTGTTCTGTAAGAAACGATCGGCAGGAGGATTTCAGAGGCCTGGAGAGACTGACAGGGACTGATGCTGAGTGAAATGAGCAGGGCCAAGAGATCACTGTACACGGCGACAAGAAGACTATACGATGATCAATTCTGTCGGTCTTCTCAACAATGAGATGATCCAAACCAGTTCCAATGATCTTGTGATGAAGAGAGCCGTCTGTACCCAGAGAGAGCCCTGTGGGGACTGTGGGGACCACAGCATAGTATTTTCACTTTTTTGCCGTTGTCGTTGTTTGCTTGGGCTTTTTCTTTCGCCTTTTGATCTGATTTTTCTTGCACAACACGACAAATATAGAAATATGTTTAGAAGAATCGCACATGTTTGACCTATATTGGATTGTGTAGGGGAAGAGGGGAAGGAGGAGGGGGAGGAACATTTGGAACACAAGGTCTTGCAAAGATCAGTGTTGAAAACTATCTTTGCATGGATTTAGAAAAATAAAAAGCTACCAAAAAAAGAAAGAAAAAATATATATGGTGGGCTCTGTACTAATGCTTATTCCAATCCTTCAAGGACCAAACTGTCAGAGTGACCGTGAATCCCAAAGATCAGCGGAGCAGAAGAGCAAGAAGTGAGAGCTGCCTAACCAGGGGAAGCCCACGGCTTCAAGGAGAAGAGATGAAAGCATTGCCCAGAAAGGTTCTGCTGCTGCAGAAGCTCATTCAGTCTGGGCCCTCTGCCAGCCTTAGTGGCCCCTTGGCTCTTGGTTACTTCTGGGACTATTTCATTCCACTGCCCCACCTCCCCAATAGCAGGTACTAGGTGATGACAGAAGGCAGCAGCAGCCAACCCTTCAGGGGGTGTCCGGGAGAATGAGGGTGAAAGGGGGGCCGCTGGACGTAGCAGTTTCCAGGAGACCAGTGGCCAAGCTTCAGATTCTAAGGGACGGGGGAAAGATTGAGGGCGTGAGCACCCCATGCCCTCTTGCCCGCGTAGCTGCCCACTCTTCGGGAGGCTGCTCGGATGTCCAGATTGGCCTGGACTTCCATCTTGGGCCTCCGTGGGCTCTTATGGGAGTGCTCTGAGCAGGGGGAGGTGGCAGGGGGCGGGGCATCGGAGCCCGGGTTCCAGCCCCCCCTCCAGCCCAGACTCAGGAAGGAGTTCTCTGAGAAGAGGGGCTTAAGGGGCAGCCAGAAAGGCCCCTTCCCCCCTCTCTGAGCTCCGAGTTGTTAGCATGCCACGTGTCCAGGCCCCGCTCAGCCTCCGGGGGCCCAAAATGAGGCTTTTTCCATCTCTGGGTCTCTGTCTCATCTATAAATGGAGGGCGTTGGGCTGGAGAACCTCAGGGGGCCCTTCGCAGTGACTTGCAATAGAGCCTCTGCTCACTGGACTCGTGCCCTGTGATGGGGCAACTGCCGTCCTAGCCGAGGAGAGGAGGACGAAGGAGGTTCTCGAGGAGCTAGGGCTGGGGGAGGGTTAGGGAGAGGAGCCTGTCTGGTATGTCATGGGGGGGGGGTTGCAAATAGGGAGGCCATGGGACAGGCTGCACGTCCCGGCCCAGGCCCCGGCCCCCCGGCTCCCCTTCTGAGGCTTTCAGGCCACGTAGAGTGGCCCGGCTCAGCCGTCGGTCCAAGCCTCCTTTGAAAGCTGAAGAGCACAGGATGCAGGGACTGTAAGACCTGGGTTCTTAGCAACGTCCCTTAGGATTCATATAGTCCAATAGCCTTGGTTTACAGCTGGGGAAACTGAGGTCTGCCGAGAGCTCCAAAGGCCCGCCTCCTCCCACTCCAAGTGTCCGCCGTCGGCCCCTCCCCCAAGCAGCCTCTGGGCCCCGTTCCCCGACCGAGCCCCTTCCCTGTCCTTTTCCGCTCCCGGGCTCCTCTGCTGGGACAAGGGAGGCAGGCTAGCCCGGTCCCTGAGCTCTCCCAGACTCCACATTTGCTGGGACAGCAAAGACAAGTCGCTTTAAGAAGTGTTGGAGACTCCACGACTGAACCCCCGTCGTTGCTGCAGGCCGCCCTCCCCCCGCTTCCCTGGGGGGCTCGAGCGCTGCTCCCCCTCCAGAGCTCTTGACATTTGGCTGGTGATTGTCCTCCCGCCACGAGACATTTCAGTCACCACTTGGGGCGGGGGTGGGGAGCGTTCCTCTGCTTGGAAGATGGCGACTGGCAGTGTCGCCACGGGGAAGGGCAGCATCCTGGGCTGGGACCCTAACCGTCAGGCAGTCGCTCAACAAGCATTTATTAAGTGCCTACTGTGGACCAGGCCCTGGGTTCGGTGCTGGAGGCGTACCACGTCCCGGGAGACCTCTGGGTGCCGGAGCCCTGGCTGCCGGTCCTTGTTATTACCATCCAGCACGTTCCTCCTGGAGCTGTTCCTCTTTTTCTAAGACGGCCACCAGGCAGTGGCTGGTCCCCTTTCTGTCTGAGTCAGGTGCAGAAGGAAAGGGGAGACTGAGGCAGGATGAGCGTTGGAGCCTCCACACTCAGCATCCATCCTCTCCTGCTAACCTAGAAGCTACCCTCCAGCCAGGGGCAACCCCCCACCCCCACCCTGGAGTCATCCCGAGCGAGGCTTTGAACTCGGGCCTTCAGGGCCACAAAGCGCTGGGGGTTGGGGGAGGGGAACAGGATGGAGAACCCGCGTCATTGGCGAGTTCCCAGACGAGGAGACTGAGGTTTCAAGGCGGAAAGCCACGGACCCGACGCTCCGCCGTCACTGGTGGCGGAGCCTGGCTTCTCCTTCGGGGGTTAAAGTGCGTGCCAGAGAATGGCTTGGCCATAGCTTACTAGCTGTGTGACCTTGGGCAACTCACTTAACCCCTGGGGCCTCAGTTTCCCCCTCTGTAAAATGAAGGAGCGACACCAGAGGGGGTCTTCCGGTGTGAAGTCTTCCAGCCTGTGTGCCAAGCTGCCAACCCCTGCTGGAGGGGGGCGAAAGAAAGAGCTCCAGGAAAGGAGGGCGGCCTCTTGACACCGTGGCTTATTAGAGCAGCTGAAGGGTTCTTAGCCAGGCGGGAAGAAAGAAGCCAGGAAGGAAGCCAGGAAGAAAAGGATTCCGAGGGGGAGAGGGAATCAAAGCCCCGGGTCAAGAGTTTGGAGAATGAGAGGAGAAAGTGGGGGGGGGGGCAGAGACCGTGGCTGCCAAGAGAGGGGAACTGCTCAGGGGAGCTGCCCAGAGGGGGGGGGCCTACCCAGAGAATGGGGTCCGCCTAGAAAGGAGGGGCTACCCAGAGTGGGGGGCTACCCAGAGAGGGGCCCTACCCCAGAGTTCACAGGTTCACTTGCCTGCCGGTTCTTGGAGGAAGCGTCAGCCAGCAGCCCAGCTCTGACTCAGGCCCACTCCCAGGGCCCAGCTCCCACTCTGGCCCCCGAAAGCCCACATGACAAGGCTCTCTTGGATTTGATGCCGGGCCGTGGGGTGCAGAGAGGGAAAGGCCTCGTCCACAGGGGGGCACGGAGCGCTGCCCGACAGACTGAAGCAGTCAAATCCGCGTGAGGAGGTTGGAAGGGGAGAGCCAGATTGGGACCCCGGCGTCCCCGTGTCCCAGGGAGGCAGGAAGGAGAAGCCCCCTGAGCAGGAGGAGGCACTCGGGCCTAGACCTAAGCCGCAACCCCTCGTGCATCAGCTGGAGGCGGGCCACCATCCGGAGAGCATGCAGAAGGAGAAATAACGGGAACGTCGGGGGCTCCCAATGGGATGGCCCCTGCTCTGCCCCGGGGGGCCCCGCTCACCCACCTGGCAGCAGCCCCGCCAACGAGGCCCCAAGCAAGCAGAGGAGAAGAAGGCTGGGGATGGATGGCTCTGTTCCCTGGCCCACCTCAGCAGCTCCTCACTCCGGCCCTGCCCATCTTGGCTCCCTGCCACTTCCAGATGGATCCTCGAGACCCTCCTGGAGTCCAGTCATCACCCCCACTCCCGTTTTACAAACGAGGAGACCGAGGCTCAGAGAGCATGTAGTTCTGTTCAAAGTCACGCTGACTTCCTTTTGCAAGGCACTCTGGGTCTCGGCTCCCTCCTCTATAAAACGAGGGGCTCGACTATGGACCCCGCGACCCCTTCTGGCTCTCGTCTGCGCTCCCCTTGCCCCAAATCCAGCCGCAGACAGCAGGAGCCGGCCTGTCCTCCACTCTACACAACTTTCCTCCGGGTTCACAAAGGGGAGGAGGAGGAAGGGGAAGGAGAAGGGGGCGGTGGGAAGGGAGAGGAAGGGAAGGCATGGACAGAGTCCTCATCCAACATGCAGAGCTCCCCCGGAGCATTCTGAACCCTGGTCCTTCCACCAGCCAGAGGGGCTAAACGGAAGTGGGTTTGGGCCACACTGTCCCCCGTCCTCAGCCCCCTCCCTCCATCCTCCCCGGACGGCTCCCCCTCTGCTAGAGAGGCCTCCCATCCCCTTCCCCTCCCCCCAGAGTGTGATAAATCCCAACTAAGCCTCATCAAGGAAAGAAAAAGCGACGCACAGGACTAATTGGCAGGGGCCAGGGAAGCCAGGGTCCCCGCGGTCAGATTGATAAGGTTCCCAGAAAGGGGGTGGGAGGCTTTGGAGGAAGAAAAGGGGGAGGCCCGGGGGCCCGCATGCCAAGTGCAGCCAATTAGTGTCAGTGCTGCCTTTCATGCCCACCAATTAAGCCGGGCACACTTGTCACTAGCCCTGCAAAGGGGAGGGAGGGATTGTAAGGACGGCAGAGAATGGGGGTGGGGAGGGCCCAGGGGGGCTCCCGGGGAGCCACAAGGTGGCCAGGCCATGGCGGGGGGGGGGGAAGCAGCTAGGGAGAGGGGGGGGCGCTCACGTGGGAGGCCCGGCTCCTTTCCCTAGGGAAATGCTGGAACTTGCAGGCCTCGGGAGTTCACCCTGTTCCAAGATCCGGGTTCACCCCCCCCCCCAGTCTCCACAGATCACTTCATTTAGCCAATGAGAAGGCCGGGAGAGATACCGGATCTCTAAAGGTCCCTTCCCACTCAAAGACTCCTGAGAGAAAAGTGAGCCCAAAGCGGGGGTGACTTGGCCACTCGGGTCTGAAACTGCCTCCAGCCCTCTTCCCAGCAGGCCACGTGACGGGCCGGCACATGCCAGCACACGCCAGCAAGGTGCAGACTCTTACGGGAAGGGGCGCCTTGCAACCAGCGAGGGCAGAGAGGATTCTGGTCCGGAAAAATGACTTCTGCACAAGGTAGCGAGGCAAAAGCTTCCAGCTTTGCCCATTAAAAGCCCTGTGTCTGGCCCCAGTTCCATAAGGCCCAAGCTGTGGTCAAGACACGCACACCCCAACACGGAGCAAGGGTCCCTTGCTTCTCGAGTCCACAAAGAAGGAAGGACCGAGGTAAAACTTCCCCAATAATGGGAAGCCAATCCTTGAGCCTCAGAAAAACTCTCGCCCTGGATGAGAGACAAAGACCTAGAGAGACAGAGACAGAGACAGAGACTGGTGTGCTTACGTGAACCAAAGGCAAGCTCCCACACATGGAAACAGGGAAGGGAAATGTAAAGTCTTAGACGTGGGCACAAAAAATCAGTTTCCCAAATGAATACTTTTAGGCTGCATCCAAAGGATCCTGGGTCCCGTCCCATCTAAGCAGCCGCGTTCCGTTCTGGGCATCCCATTTTCAGAGAGCACCAGAGGGGGTTGTCCAGGTCCCAATGGGAGGACCTGGAGGGAGCCCCAGTGGCTTCCGGCAAACAGGTCAAGTGGACGAGAACTTCTTGGCTGAGGGCAGAACTGGGAATGAGGAGGAGAAAAAAAACAAAGAGAAAAGGTGGGTTTGTAAATGCTCCAACGATTAGAGCTGCTTCCTGGCCAGTCCCGTGAGCCCTCACTGTTGCGCTGGAGTCAATGCCAACCCCCTATGGAATCATTGATGGATACATGGGGACTCACATTTAGAGCCAGTTGGCATCGACGGGCAGGGTTGTAGGCCAGGGTGAGGTGGGGGGGATCCTGGTGAGCAGAATGGCCTCCGGACCATCCCTCTGGTTCCTGGAGCATCGGAGCTCATGGGGACCTGGAAACGTCCAAGCTAGGAAGACCCAGACCCAAATGGCTGCCTGAACTTGGAGGGGATCGCAGAGTACAGTTCCTGAGAGAGGAACATGGAAAGGAAGGCTCTCGGGCCGTGGAAGGGGCCTTACAACGGAGCTGGTCCGGGCCGAGAGAGCCCCCAGCACCAAGGACAGAGGATGGTGGCATCAGAGGGGCCTTTGGGGACCATCTAAGCCAAGTCCCTCATTTTTCCAATGAGCTCTCAGAGCCTTGTGCTGGTTAACTCAAGGTCCCCAAAGCGGACAGAAGCTGGTGGGCAGAGACTCTTGGTAACCCTAATTAGGATTGGAGAAAAGATCCCTCCCAGAAAGCCCCTAAGAGGCCCCTCTCACAGATATGGCCTGTCGAGGACCTTGGCTTAAAAAGGCCACGGCTTCCCACTCATCCGAGGCCACCTCCTGGCATCCCGGTCTCTCTCTGGCCATCGGACCCCGATGGCTCCAGTGGGGAAAGTTAGGCGTGGAACCTAACCTGGCCCGGCCCTTCCTCACTTCAATCCAATTCACTGGCGTGTTCCAGCATCCTCTCCCAGAGGGAGACCGAAGGGCAAATGAGAGCCAAGCACCGATGCCAGAGAGGGCCCGGTCCCTGGGCCGCTGGAACAAGTCGGCCAAGCTCTGAAGGCCGCTGGGCCGAGGAGACTCGGGAAGCGGCCGGCTCGGCCTGGGGAGCCGGGGACTGGGTGCCCGTTCTCTGGCACACAATAGCACCAGCTGCCCTTCTGGAGGAGCGCAGCCCACTGAGCCGCAATGTGGACATTGTCATGCAGATGTCTCGGTGGCCTTGGCCAAGGAGTTTCCCACCCCCCACCCCCACGTTTCCCAGTGACAGCGGGCCTGCTGATGGCCCTAGGAGCGAGCTGCAGGCAGGGCAGGCTAATGGCCTGGCCCAGCACCCACCCTCCGCTTCCCACCCCGCTCCCCCCAACACCTAATTACACAGTAACTTGCGGGTAGATGGCAGCTAATTGTGTGACAAGCTTTGGGGAGGGGAAGGCCGAGGGCTTCTCCTTGGAGCTAATGAGCTTCACCCAGGGCCCAGAGGGGGGCAGGGACCCTGGCAGGCCCCTGCACGAGGGCGGGGCTCCCCTTCCCTCCCAAGTGCAGAGCCTGCAGCAATAGAAGCCAGTAGAGAAAAGAAACACTTAAAAGCTGAAGCCGCCCCTGCTGCTAGGGATTGTGGGGAAGCTAGGACCGCCCCACCTCTCCCTACCTTCCCGCCACCCCAGACCTGTCTCCTCTTGCCAAGTCTTGCTTCGGGCTGTAGTGGTGGGAACCATCAGCTCGCCAAGCTCTCCAAAGGGTGCAGGAGGGACCTCCTCCCCTCCCCGCCCCCAAAGGCCAGAGCCCTCTCAGCCCTCGCTTCTCCTCTGCCCACTTGGCCCTCCCACGGCCCCCAATGCCGGCCTATTTGTCCCGTGGCACATTAAATAGTGGAGTTCACGGGGAGGAGCTGAGGGGAGCACCCGGAGAGGAGCCCAAGCACAGAACCAGCATCCTAGGTGGCTTCCGGCTATTCTCTCCGGACCCAGAATCCTCACCGTTGCCTAGCCGCCCCCTCCCGCCGAGATATCATGGGTCTGGCATCACTGCCCCCTCGGTGCCCTGTGGGTGGCTGCCTGGCCCCGAGATGTTTTCACCCGTCTCCGGGAAGGGTGTCTTCCTGTGGTCGGGGGGCTGCTGGATTCGGGTTCCTGGGGGGTCTCCCCCGGGATACCTCCCGCAAGCTGGGCTCCGCCGGCCAGACCCCAGACTCAGGGGCAAATGTTCATGGACGTGAATGTCAGAGGTGCGGTCCTAGCTTCCCCACAATCCCTAGCAGCGGTTTGATTCCAGCTAATCTCACTCTCTCAGCCTCAGTTTCCTATTCTGTAAAGTTGGGAGAAGACCACTTACCTCATAGGAATAAGAGAAGCATTTTGCAAACTCTAATAAAACGAGCTACTTCAGAGCCACAGCGGGCCCTTGTCCAACACAACGGGCCCGGGTTTAAAGGCAGCCTCTGCCATTTCCTAAGCGTGACTAGAGGCTTGCTCCTTCCCTCCCTGGCTCTCCGTGTCCTTCCCTATAAAATGAGAGGCTAAACCCGGCCACATCCTGCTGAGTCCCTGATCCTATGATGTGGCCAGTCCTAGCTCCCCTCCCTCCTGCCCCCACACTCACCCTGGGCCGTCCCTGACCACAGCTTTTAGTTCTCTGCCCATTCCACAGGTTGTCTCGTGATAGCAAGTTACCTCTTGTGTGTTGGCTTATAGCGCCCTGTTACCCTTCCCTTGAGCTGTGGCTCAGAAAGCCCTCCGACTGGTCATGTGTATCCCAAGTGATGCATCCCATGGGGCATCGGGAGGGCCTGCTCCCCCTTTCCACCCCCCACCGGGGGCACCAATGACCGGCATTCTCCTGGGACTGTTAGGCCCCATGACTTGATGCCATTTAGACTCCCCAGCAGAATACTGGCACTTAAAAAGATGGATCTGAAAAAAAAAAGATGACTCTGAGACATTTGTAAGAACACTACACAAATATGAATCATAGTCTGCTTCTCCTCCTCTTCCTCCCTCATCTTGTCCTCTTCCTCTTCCTTCATCTCCTCTTTGTCCCTCCTCCTCCTCCATCTCCTCCTCATTCTTCTCTTCTTCCTCCTCCTCCTCCTTCTACTCCTTCATCTCCTCCTGTTTTTTCTCTCCTCTTCTTCCTCCTCATTATCCTTAATTTCCTCCTCCTCCTTCATCTGCTCCTCTTCTTTCCCTTCCTTCATCTCCTCGTCTTCTCCCTCCTCCTTCATTTCTTCCTCTTCTTCCTCCTCTGTCATGCTCCTCCTCCTTTTCTTCTTCATCCTTTTCCTCCTCCTTTTTCTCCTCTTCCTTCTCCTTTATCTCCTCCTCCTCCTCTTCTTTCTCCTCTTCCTCTTCCTCCACCCCCTCCTTTGTAATTAGACCACTGGGTCGGGGCACCACAGCTCACTGTGGGTACCCCCCCTCCCATTGCCACACAGTCTCTAATTTCGAGAGCATTTCACTACATGTAGTTTGGAGCTCTTATGTAGTCAGCGTGGCGCCCTCTATTAAAACAGCACCCTGGGCAGTCCAACGGGCCACGTCCCACGTAGCCCTCACTCTTTCTAGGAAGATGTTCCATCCGCACTCTGGTTTATCAGATGGATTTTCGAGGGGAGTTGAGGGTAAGGGGGAGGGAAGCAGCTCGGTCCAAGCCAAGTTCCAAACAGGAGGGACAGGGAGGACCATGCTGCCAGAAACAGAAATGGGGCCTCCAGCGGCTGGGGGAAGGGGAGGACTTCCATTTTTGCCCTGGGATCTCCTTAGACTCCAGATCCTCCAAGATATCCAGGCCGAGGTGTCCGGCGGGCAGGCTGGCGAGAGCCAGTGGCGGGGACTTGCCGGGGTCCACGCGGGATGCTAACTCGCTTCCTGGGAATGGATAAAATCACCGAGAGAACACCCTGTGGAGGAAGAGCAAGCTGAGGGGCCGGGCCGGAGCCCTGAGGACAGGCCCACTCCCGAGGTGTGAGGAAGATGAAGATTTGAGCAAGACTAAGAAGGAGCCGTCAGGGAGGGAGGAGAACCAAGAGAGAAGGTTGTCACAAAAGTCATAGGAAGAGAGTGTCCAAAGGGATCTGGTGCCAGAGGAGGAGCCACAGACCGGAACTGCCCTCACCTGCCCACCCACTCAGGAAGCCTGAGAGTCCTCAGCCCCTTGGAGCTCCTGCCTCACCCCAAATTCCCAATATTTGGGGGCCTACAAAGCAAGGAGGTGGAAGCATTGAAGTAGCCACTGATAAGTTTGAAGAGCTTCAGAAATGACTTCTGGGGGACAACTAGGTGGGGCAGTAGATAGAGCCCCAGCCCTGAAATCGGGAGGACCCGAGTTCAAATCTGGCCTCAGACACTTACCACTTCCTGGCTGTGTGACCCCGGGCAAGTCACTTAACCCCAATTGCCTCAGCAAATAAATAAATAAAATGACTTCGGGGGTTCTAGGGTTAGGGGGATAGTGTGGTAAGACTGGACTCCAGGAAGCAGCTCCATCATCCGGGACCTGCGTCACCTGAGAACTACGCCTCTGATGAACCCCAGCTCCCAGTTCTTAATGGCACTTAGGGTGTTCCTTCAGCTCCTGTCCTCTCTGCTCCTCCAAATCTCCCCATCCCACCCCCCTCCCAAGCTGAGATGGAGAGAAGCGGTGGGACCTGCCAGCCCCTACCAGAGATGGTGCCCCCTTACCAGCGGGGGAGGAAAGCAGCTTCTTCCACTCAGAGGCCTGGAAATCTCCCCCCAATTAGGGGCAGGGGGTGACAGAGAAGGGCTTTCAGCTGTGCAGGCCGTGCCCAGCCGCCTTCCCTCCCTCCCTGGCGCTGCCAGCTGCACCCAGGGGCTCAGTCTGGACAGGGGGCGGCCCCTAAACCAAAGAATCTTGGCCTGGTCGGCCAACGTCCGGCCAGCGGCTCGGGCCTGGGACCAGGGCTCCCCTTCTCTTCCTCCTCCCCCTTTTCTCCCACCCCCCTCCCTCCCCGTCCCTTCTTTTTGCTTCCTTGCGCTCTTCTCCTCTTCCCTCTCGTCTCAGTCCTCTCCTCCTCGTCCTCTCCTCCTTCCCCTTCCCTTCTTCCCTTCCCTCCCCCGGCCAGCCCCTTCCATCCACCCCAGGGTCTGGACAAGCCTGGCCCACCCAGGGTGAGACAAAGGGGAACCTTGTCCCCTGGGGCAGGGAGAGGAGAGGGCGGGGAAACACCTGAACCCGCTGAAAACCTGGCTCTCCTTCCCTCTGTGGGGGAGCCCCGGCCGAGGCAGGAAGGCCTCGGTGGCCCCCCACGGGGCGGGAGTGGATGGGTGCTGGGGTGGGAGGGCCGCGCCCTTCCGGGGCGCTCTGTCCACTCTCCCTCTGCCTTCCCCAGCCCGTACCTGCGTGGGGCCGGGCACCCAGACCCAGGCCGGGCTCCCTTCTCCTCCTCTCCCAGGGGCCGGGTTCCTGTAATCCGATTAAGCCACTAGAGCTTCTGCAGCTCCCAGCACACGCCGCCCCCCCCCCCACTAATCCTCAGCTTAACCCAGCCCCTCTCACCCACCCCCCGCAGCTGGCTGGGTGTTCCTCGGGAGGGAGGGAGGGAGGGCCCGGGGGCTGCCGCACTCGTCGGGACAGGCGCTTCCAGGCTAGCGGGGACCCACAGCCTCCTGTCACCCGGATTATTGCACCCGCCTCCCAGCCCGGCTCGCCCAGCCTCTTTATGCCACCCAGCAAAGCCATTTTCCTGACCCCCAGATCTGATGCCGCCTCCCTCCTCAGCGAACTCCAGCGTCTCCGGACTGCGCCTGGGACCAAATCGAAACTCCCGTTTGGCCTTTAAAGGCCTTCCCAACATGGCTCCAACCCATCTTTCCAGCCTCTTGGACACGATCCCGCCCCCCCTCCACTCCGAGATCCAACCCAAGTGAGCCCAGCTTTCTCCGCACACATCTCTCAGCCCTTTATCTTTACTCCTCGCCTCCATCTCCCAGAATCCCTCCCTTGTCCATCCATTCCTGCTGCTCTTCTCCCCCCACCTGCTGATGCTCCCTGCGTTTTTCCTTTGTATTTCAAAGAAATTATTTATTTTGCTACGCATCTTCCGGTCACAGGGAGGCAGTAGGTCCCTTTCCCCTTTTGGTGATCCCCCCTTTGGCAACGGATACAGACCTGGGAGTGATTGTTGCTGGATCAAAGGCTATGCTCTCTTTGACTGCCTTTGGGGCGTAATTGCAAATTGTTTTCCCCAAAGGTTGGGCTACTTCACAATCCACCAACAATGCATTAGTGTCCCAGTTTTCCCACATCCCCTCCAACATTTATCATTCTCCTTTTCTGTCATGTTGCCCATTCTGAGAAGGTACCTCGGTTATTTTAATTAGCATTTCTTTAATCAACAGTGATTCAGAAGCCCTGAAGTCAGGAGGACCTGAGTTCAAATCTGGTCTCAGACACTTACCACTTCCTAGCTGGGTGACCCTGGGCAAGTCACTTAACCCCAATGGCCTCAGGAGGAAAAAATAGTGATTCAGAGCATTTTTTCCCATGACTCTAGATTGATTCCTTGCTTTGATTCCTTCTTCTGAAACCTGCCTGTCCATGTCCTTTAAGCATTTATCAAGTGGGGAATGGCTCTCATTTTTATACATTTCCTTCGCTTTCTTGTCTTTGAGAACCGAAGCCTTCATTGAGAAAGTTGCTGCAAACAATCCTCAGCCCCGGTTGCCCATTTTCCTTCCCATTTTGGACTGCTCTGCACACTGGGTATTTCTTTGTACCTTGTGCTCACGCAGACTCTTCCCCATCAGAGTGGGGGGGGGGGTGCTGAAAGGAGGGGAAGTTAAACACTTTTCTCGGATGTCTCCCCCACGCTTCTCCCCACAAACGTCTGGGTTCTCCACTGAGATCCGCTGTCTCAGAAATGGCCAAATACCTAGGCTGGCTTCATCACGGTGCAGTCTTCAAGCTGAATCCTTGTTGGTTCCCTGCCTTTAGTGCACTCTGGGTAACCCCGGAGGGGCTGGCCAAGGTGGACTCAATTTTTTGTTGTTGCTTTGGCAATTGGGATTAAGTGACTTGCCCAGGGTTACACGGGGTGGATTCAATCTTAGAGGCCCCTGCTCATCCCGGCCAGGGACAGCCCATCAGTCTGCCCCCGGCCGGCTGCCACTGGGGATCCCTAGCCAGGTGGGTGAGGCAAGGAGGGGGGGATGTGTGTCCCGGGTCTTATGGTCAGTACGAGGAGTGAGGCCTCATCCCAAGGCAGAAGTGGAACTCAGGGGTCCTTCTGGCCCGCCAGGGCTCCCTTTTCTTGTGCCACACAGAAGCCGGCTATCTCTGACCAAAGTATGGCTCTGAGCTGGGCTGGGGGGGCTTAGCTCTAGGCTCCCCTCTAGATCCCAACTATGCAGTTGTCTTTTAGCCCTCCCGGAGCCCTCCCCAAGCGAGTCTAGCAGCCAGCTTCCGTTTCAGGGCTACCAAATACTCTCGGCCAATCAGGAAGGCCCCTGAGCCAGCAGGTGTGTGAGCTTTTGGTCCAGCCACACCTTCCTGATGAACCTTTATTCCCTAAGGTGGGTAGTAAGTGGCTGTCGATGTGGCTTAGACCTTCCTAAGTGTAAGCACCTCCATCCTTCCCAGGGCACGCAAACAAGATGGCTCCTGCTCTGAGGTTACAGAAAGAAAGGCTCAGCAAACAAGGACGGAGGGATGGATTGGGAGGAGGAGGAGGCAGGAGCCTCTCAGAGGTTTCCCTTGACCTTTGGCAAGATCCTAGCACTGTTCAGGAGCCTTCCTGTGCCATGACTCCCACCCAAAGAAAGGGGAATTGCTGAGGAGGTCAAGGAAAGATGGAGCAAGAAAGAGCTGAGGAGTGGGAAGGGAGGAGGCCGGAGGGGAGTGAAGGGCACCCGCTCTGGGACTGAAAGAATGGACCCTCTCCCTAGGATCTCCCGAATGACGAGGGTGGGGCCCAGGCCTGGCTAAGCCTTGGGGCCACACACTGAGCCTCCTACCACGCCCAGGCACACCCGGAACACCAAGGAAGGCACATGAACTGGGCTCTTACTAAGGGTTTGGGGTGGTTTCTGTCCCAAAGCTCCCAGATCTCTTCCAAATCTCTTCCCACTTTCCTGCGCATCCCTCCGGGAACCCGGTTTCCTCTTGCCCTCTCTTGGAGCTGTTGGGCTGCCCTTCCAAATCACCTCAGGACCATGCTCCCCATTCTACAGAGGAGGAAACTGAACACCAAGGAGTGGGAGAGATTTGCCCAAAGTAACAGAAGAACTTAAGGGCAGAACTAGAAATCCCCCAGCATTCCCTTCATCCCTGCCCCATCCCCCGCACAGCATCACCCCCAGGGTCCTCTCCACCCTCAGTGGGCTTTCCCTCTCTCCTGTGGCCTTTCTGCAGTGTTTCCCCTATGCCAGCTCTTAGTATCCTCCCAGCTCTGTTCCCCAACACCCCCCCAGTCCCCCGACCCTATTCCCTCTTCCTCAGCCCACTTAGTTTGCTTCTTCCCCTCAGTGCCCTTCTCCAACCTCTCTTTCCGTCTGTCCCTTCTAGTTGGCAAGTTCTCCGGCCGCAGGATGCCGGTCATGGCAAGGACCTCCCCAGGGCAGCTGGCTGGGGCTGCCCGGGTCCAGAGGCCCGCAGCCGGGCCTGCCGGACCACACTGCCGAGAACATCCCGATTCTTCCGTTCCAGCCGTAGCCAAAACGACAAGCGGGCTGTGTGGAGGTCCCGGCTCTCCTTTCTCGGACGATTTTCTGGAAAGCCAGCTTCCCCGCCCTGGCTGCCAGTGGGCTTTGAGACATCCTCACCAGATCCCATGGGCCTCGGCATCAGGGGAACCGGAAGGACCCTGAGATCATCTAGTCCAAGGTCTAGAGTTGACAATCAGTGAGCACACTGACCGCAAAGCTGGCCGGGAGCCTCGCACCATCTCCGGCCTTCTATCTTTGGATCGACTACGGGCCTTTGGAGGGGGCACGGGCGGCGTGAAGATCGTAGGAGAACAAACTGTGGGCCAGTGGTAAAGAGCATCTGGGGCCCCGACTTCCAACCCCAGCTCTGCCGCAGCCGGCTCAACAAATGCCGTTGTCTCTCCAGGGCTCGATTCCCTCCTTCGGAAATTGAGGGGCTTGGACTCCATGAAGCCTCAGGTTCTTCTCGCATTTTACAGGGGAGCACGAGGACAGCGCAGGACATTGGCCAAGGTCAGCCGGTCTGTCCGCATTTGAACTCTGGGAGGATTTAGGGCCTCCGAGAACCTTGGGGACCAGCTCATGTAGACCCTTCGTCTGAAAAGGGGCAGAAACTTGGGTTCTGAGAGGCCCAGAGACTCCCCAAAATCACTATCTAGGGAGTGGGAGAGCTCGTCTGGTCGCCAAGGCTGCCGGGCCACAGAACCGGTGTCTCGCCCCCACTTGGATCCCTCATGATGGGTCTCCAAGTAGAAGCCGGCTAGCCCTTGGCAGGTCTAGCCAAGCGGGGCTCCCTGGCAGGTTGAATGAATAAAGCCGTGATCTCCCAGGTCCCTTCCACTTCTCACATTTGGTGGTGCTGGGAAAATACCCATAAGCCTCAGTTCCCTGGAAGGCGAGGTGGTTCTGGCATCGACTATGGAGACGTGAATGAAAAACCAAGAGAGCGGCCCGTCCCTCCGGGGTCACTGCCTCCCGGAGGTTGTCACCTTGGCCAGTTCATCCGGGTTCTTCCTAGTCTGGGCTGCTCTCACCCGCTGCTGGCAACGGCCAGGCCAGAAGGCTGCGGCTGGAGGCTGGGGACAGAGGCTTCATAGGAGGATGTGTGGAGGGTGGGGGGTGGCAACCGCCCCTGCCCCCCCCCTCAGGCCTCAAGCCAGGCTTTGCACAGAGGGGCCTTCGGCCTTCTCGGGAAATTAGCAACTGCTCTTCTAGGGGGAACTTGGGGAGGCATCGGGGCAAACCTATGAGATGGGGCCCGGGAGCTGGGGGGAAAGGGGCCTCCCAAGGGCCACCATCCCTCTACTGCGAGGCAGGATGCAGACCCCTGCCAGCTCCACAGGCCAGCGACTGGCTGAGGGGGAATCCCAGTGGGGGGGGGGAGATTCCCGCGCTAGGGGAGAGCTCCAGAAGCCCTCGGGCCGCCTCCTCCCCGAGACCCTGGCTCTCCCTTCCCCCAGCCCAGCCGCTGGGACCTAGAACCATCCCAAAGGAGACTGGGAGGGAGCAGCAGGGGAAGGGGCCCGGGTGCCATTCTCTGCCGTGGGCCGCTCTCGGGCCGAACCCAGAAACCCCCGGGGCTCCCTCCCCCCCCCCCACCCCGAGCCCTCGGCTGCAGGTCAGGCTCCTCCCTTCCCAGGGATCCCAGCCACCCCCAGCCCACCTGGCTCCCGTCCTCGGCCTCAGATCCTAGTTAATGAGCAGTCGCCCCGTGGGAGGGCCGGGGAAAGCCCCACACCAGGCAGCCAGAAGCTGCGAGCGGCCCGGGGAGGCCGGGCCCGGCGGGGAGGGGGGCGGGGAGGGGAGAGCGAGGCCCGAGGCCGAGGGGAGCGCTGGGAACTTCACCCCGGGGGCCGGCGGGCGGGGAGGTGGGGGGAGGGGAGGAGATGCCGAGAGAAAAGGCTGGAGGGGCAGGAGAAAGTGAAAGGAGGGAGGGGGAGAGAAAGGAGCAGACATGAAAGAAGCCAGCCCGGGCACAAGTATGTGCGCTCTCGCCTTTGATCAGCCCTGACAGCCTTGGCGGGGGAGGGGAGGGGCCGGCGCGGCCCCTTTGCCCAGCCGGGGAGACTGAGGCTCAGCCGGGCGGCTCCCAGTCGGCCCGGACGCCCCTTCGGGCGCCAGCGGGGACCGTTTGTTCCAGAGCCCGAGGGGAGGAGGCCCCAAGCCCCGGGGA
The DNA here is from genome assembly GCF_902635505.1 of Sarcophilus harrisii. NCBI lineage: Eukaryota > Metazoa > Chordata > Mammalia > Dasyuromorphia > Dasyuridae > Sarcophilus > Sarcophilus harrisii. The sequence goes on along the minus strand of NC_045432.1, from coordinate 81,008,260 downwards.
GGGAGCGGGAAAAGCAGAAAAGGAAAGAGAAGCGGCGATCCGCTTGGGGGAGGGACGCAGGGAACCCTACATGTGCAGACTGCCCCGGGAGGGCGGGGGGGGGGGCAGGGAAAGCAGTGACTCCGGCCTTAACCCCTCAGGAGGCCGAGGCTCAGCTCCGGGATCCCAGCTTGCCTCACCGGGCCCGGCACTTTTTTCGGGGGCCTCAAACCCGGAGCTGGAAAGAGCTTTAGGGGTCACCGAGTCCAACTTCCTTGCGTTGTAGTTGAGGAAAAGCCCACGGTTTTCCCAGCATCCCGCGGCATTTGAGGATCCCAGAGAGGAGGTGAATTGGGGTCTTTGAGGATGCCCGACTCGGCCTCCGGGTCTCCTCCATAGCTAGCACCGCCTTTCTCAAGAGTTGTCACCAAGAAAGTGCTTTGGTAGAGCAGCAGCCCTGGAGTCAGGAGGACCCGAGTTCAAATCTAGTCTCAGACACTTACCACTGCCTTGCTGTGTGACCCCGGGCAAGTCACTTATACTCCAATGGCCTCGGGGTGGGGGGGAGTACTTTGCAAACCCAGTGGGCCAAGGCCTCGGTAGCAATCACACGGCCCAGCCGGACCCCTTGCAGGGAAGCCGTGCGTAGTCAGGCACCTCCACAGCCAGCACGGAGAAAGGGGCAGGTTCGGGGCAGACCCGGTTCGAATCCATCAGGCCTGAGTATGGCCGCCGGGGGCAGAGCGTGGACCTGGGTGTAAATGTTGGCTCTTGCGCGCTAAGGGTGCAGGACCTTACCAGTCGCCGTCCATCCGTGCGCCTTTTCTCGTTTCTAGAACTGGAACAAGGGCCGAGCCTCCTTCCCTGCCCCTGGGATTTCCCCGTCCCAGAGACCCCACGAAGAGGATCGTGGCTGCGGGTGCCCTTCGGACACAGGCCCCGTTGGCAGGGTGCTCCAGGCCGGGGCGCGGGGAGGGGCTCTGTCCCCCGGCGGGTGGCACAGCAGGAGGAACTCTCCCTGAGCGGGGAAATCCAAATGGAGCCGACTCAAAGATGAGCTCAAATGTCGGGAAGAAGGAGCTGAAAATGGCGCCAAGGACCAGCTCTTTCATGTGTCCTTCCTCATACGTGGGGCCACAGGGCCTTGGGCCGAACCCCGGCTGTGTCCGGGCCGCCTGCGTCTTCCCGGCCAAGGGGTCAGGCCCCTCCCGGGGTCACAATCTCCTGACTGGAAAAGGGAAGGCCCCCCTGGCTCTGGGTGCGGGACCGACTTTAACCTGCATCATCCGTGGCCTTCGCCCCCAACGAGAGCCCGAGTCGCTAGTTCGAGCGAGCTCCCGACCCTAAAGGTGGCCAAGGTCGCTGGGCCTTTGCGCGAGGGAACGCTTCTCGGACAGCGCGGGACCCTTGGCCCCGTGCACGTCCCTCGGCCCGCCCGCCTGCTCTCAGGGGGCGCTCTCGGCGGCCAGTCGGGCAGAGGAAGAGCAAGGGCTTAGCCGATGAAGCTTGTCCCCGGGGCGGGGGGGGGGGGTCTGCTAGCTGACTGGGGGGCAACGTGTGCAATCCGACTGGCTACTGTAGAGAGAAAGAACTCCCCAGCCCTAAGGATGAAGCCATGATGGTGGAATTGCAAGCAGTGGAGTTTGATGGGGGGGGAGGGGAGGGACAGGGCAGGAAGGAGTAGTGGTCAGCTAGCAATTACCGGCACAAAGAGCTGAGGCCTTGGTCAGCGGCTCCCCTCCATCACTCCCCAAAACGTGCCCCCGGCATGAGCCTAAACACACTTTCCTGTGAGTCGGGGGCCAGCAGGAGCGCCCGGGCCGGGAGAATTCTGGAGCAGCACAGCTCCCAAGTCCCATCCTCAACTCCTGTGGGCAAGTCCAGAAGTATCTGGGAAAGCCCTACTATGTGCTGGGGATAGAAAGAAAGTCCAGTAGGCTCTTTTGCTCTTTGGGGGCCCCCCCAAACCCAGAATCCCTTTTGCCTGCCCTGGAGGTTGGAGGAAGACACGGGTGGGGAATGGATGGCCCCCCACCCTCCCCCACCCCAAGTCCTCCCAGAGGCCTCCTTTCCAGTTTTCCCTATGGCTCTCCCTAGATGGAGGGCCCCGGAGCTCACATTTGGGGGAAGATCAGAAGCAGTGGGGGGTCTTTTGAGAGCAATGCATGCTGGGGCCCTGGACATCTTCTGCCTCAGGACTCACTGTAGCATCCTAACATCCCCTGGGCCCGTTGCCGTACCCATTCTCCAGGGCAACAGGCCAGCAGCACCTTCTCCAGGTCACTGCCTCTGTTCTCCTTCCCCTCTCGGTCTCTCCATCTCACCGGTCCCATCCTCACTGCCCACAAACCAGCCCGTTTCTCCCGTTTCTCCCCCGCTCTCCAAAAGCCCTCCCTTGTGCCGGTTGTCCCCACTCTCCAGTCCCAGCTCCGCTCTCCTTTCCTCCCCTCTCTGGCTAAACTCCTGGACCAAGTCACCTCTTCTACTTCCTTTCCCCTCCCTCCCCTCTTCATTCTACAGGCCAGTGGCCACATCTCCATCCCCTCCAGCCTCCCCCTCCCCGCTTACCCAACAACCCCTTCTTTGCCATTAATCGGATGGGCTTTTCTGGACCCTTGCCCTTCTCGATGCCCACCGATGACCGTCCTCTCCTTCGGGATCGCCTCTCCTCTGGGCCGTTCCTTTTTGTGGCTCCTACTCGCCAAACCTAGTCCTGGTCAGCTCTCGGTGGGGTGACTTTCTCTGCCGGGCAGCCCTGGCTCCCATCTGCCCCATCCAATCCGGTGGGCGGCCAGTGATTTTCTTAAAGCACAGGCCCGGCCATTTTACCCTCCCACCTTCCTGCTCAGCAAATCCCAGTGGCCCCCAGCACCTCTGGGAGCAAACACTCTCTTTGGTGTCCAAAGCCTTCATGGCTTTCCCCTTCCCCCCTTTCCAGTCTCTTTACGCCCCATATCCCACCACGTCTTCTTCTGTCCAGGGTCCCCGGCCTCCCGGCTGTGGCCAAACAAGCCCCCTCATCCCCACGGCGTCCCACGGCCCGAGTCCTCCAGGCTCAGGGCCTCCTCTTGGCCTCCCTTCACATCCCCGCCCAGACGTTGCCTCCCCAGGCGACGGGAAGGCTTTTAGGCCCAAAGCCACACTGGGGGGTCCTCGCCACAGGGAAGTGCTTCATTCTCGCTTGCCACTTGTTGACGGGACTTCATTTGGGAGGGAGACGTGACAAGAGAGCCACAGAGAGGCTCCCTGAGGGAAAGTGCCTTGTCTGCCATCCCAGTGCCTTACCCGGCCTCCCCCCGGCTCCCCAGACCTTGGGACGGCCTCTACAGTGGCCCCTGGGAGTGTGCCCGGGGGGGGGGGTTCCCCTTTAGGCCCATCGCAGGCTCTCACCACCCTCCTCCTTTCCCCAAGGTCAAGTGCCAATTTCTTCTCGGAGGCCAAACCTTCTCTAAAAAAGCTTCCCACCTCAGCCTGTTCTAGAAAAATCCGGCCTGTTCTCCCGGGCAGATTCGGCCACACACGGGACCCTGGGAGCTCCAAGAGGGGAGAGGTAGAGTCTCCCACCAGACAAGGGTGAGCGCTCAGTCATTGTTTCCCGAGGGGCTGAATGAACGAATGCCTGCTCAAAGAGCTCACCCTTCGGGAGGTCGAGGGGAGCCTCTAAAGGTTCTGGAATGAGGGAATGGCCAGAGAGCAAAGTTAAGGAAAAGGAGCCCAGAAGAGGGAAGGCTTTGCTTTGGCCGTCCCAGACACCGGGACCGTGACGATAGCCCGCTCAGGAACACTGGAGAGCCACCCAAAGGGGCCTTCATCTTCCTAATCTCCAGTGGGGACATCGGGCCATCTCTTCCCCTCTCAAGCCTCCCGGGGGTGCCCTAGGAGGGCTCAGGGCAGGCAATAAGCCCCCCCCCCAGCCACAAGACACAGCCCTCCCAGGAGGAGGTGGGACCTGGGCTTCGGGCAGGGGCTGCCTCGGTGCCTGGGGCCCCCGTTTCTCTAGAGCCTTCAGCAAGGGGAGGAAAGAAGGCCCCAGTCTGAGCTGAGGGAATCCTTGCGGGGAGCCAGATGGCTGGCCCAGGGAGGGGGGCGGGGGGCGGGAGGGGGGTCCCGCGCGCCCCGGCCAGCCAGGCCCATTGCGTTCGCTCCTGTCACCGAGTCCCCTACCAGGGGAGGGGGGGCCGCCCCGTCTCCCGCTCCCAGAGCTCCGTGGGAATCCCCTCACCCGGACTCATTAGGCAGCCCGGGGCCCCGTCCCCCCATCCCGGCCTCTCCCCCACCCCCATGGGCTGCTGGTGCTAACTCCTTCCAGACGCTCCTTCTGTCAGCCTTGCCAGAAAGATAACCTGCCCTAATGGTTTGCAGCCCCCTCCCCAGGGGGCCTCCTTCCCCGGCTCCTTCCCCTCCCCCAGCTCCCCCCCATCTAGGTTCGAGCCCTTTCTCTCCACTCAGGATCAGGGCCTTGAGTCCTGGGCCCCGGCCGGGGGCAGCAGGCAGGGAGGACTCCCGGGCCCTGGGCTCCCCCCCTCACCCAAAGCTATGAAGGGAAGGGAAGGACAGTGGGAAGGGAAGTCGGCCGGATTGGACTTAAACAGAACCCCTGGACAAAAGGGAGCCCAAGGAGAACCCAGACAGGCGGCGGCACAGTAGGAGCCTGCTTTAGCCTTCCCTGGGAGGGGCCCGGTCCGCCATCGGCCTCCGGGGAAAGCCGCGGACGCCCCCCCTCCCATCCCTCGCCTGCCAGAAATCTGTCCAAGGAAATCTTTTGGCCGCTCTGGCTTCCTCCGGAGAGCCCCCACCTCCCCTTTCTCCTGGATTTGCCCAGCACACATTCCCGGCCCTCTCACCAGCCCCTTCCTCTGCCCCCATCTCACCTCCGTTTGGGGCCCAAATCGACAGAATTACCCGTAATTATTCCCATTAGCTCCCTGGTCCCAGGGTCCCAGAGAGAGGCGCCATTTTGCCGAGGGGACATCCTCAGGGGCTCTGGCCTCCCCTCACTGGTGTCCTGCACCCCACTCCCCTCCCGGGGGCTTCAGTAATGGGGAAGGAGCCGGGGGCCCCTGCACACACAGGCACCCAGGGGTCTGTGCAGGGCCAGTCCATATGTCACACCCAGCCCAGATCGGACACTCGGGGAGCATGAGCAGACAGAGGGCAGAGGGGGAGCAAGAAGGAGCAGCAGGAGAGTGTTCTTTGGCTTCTCCTTCCCAGGAGGTCCTCCATTTCCCCTGGGCTAGGAGACCTGGTGGGGAGAAGGCCCTGGTGAGCCACAGCTTAGGGCTCAGAACGCACAGGGTTAGGCTTAGCTGCTCTCTTGGGACTCAGACTGGCCTCGGGGAAGCCCAAGAACACCCAGGAAATCATCAGATCGAAGGAGAAAAAAGAAAAAGGAGCATCAAATGATATAGACATAATAATAATACAGCAACAATAACAATAAGAACATCTATAAGGCAAACCCAATGGAAATACGCTTGGAACAAAGCAAGTGGCACGGCCCCGAATGACTCTAGACTGGTGCTGGAGGCACCATTGAGTCGGCCCGCTGTCCGAGGAGGGGGCGAGCCTCCAGATGGAGTCTCAGAAACGGCTGCCAAGATCCGGAATGGAATCCGAAGGCCTTCCCTGAGCAACGCCCCCGTGCCCTTGGCCGAGAACAGAATCTGATGGAAGGGTTGGCGATGGCCGTTCAGGAGCAGCTCAGTGCTACCGGAAATCACAGGCTATCTCGAAGGAGCTCGGACCTGATCACCGTGGAGAAAACGGGCGGAACCCACCAGAGATCCCTGCCGTGGCATGAGCTGCGGAGCTAAGATTACACGGCAGAAGCTCACAATCTCTCATGGACTAAGAGATGAGCAATCCCCAAACGACACATAGAGGCTTGCAAACCTTGTCAGGAGGATACCCAATAAACAGATTGGTCTGGGACCATTTTCACTGAGGGAGTTTGGGGACATAACAAGCGAGGATCGCTAAGAACTTCAGAACATTTTTAATTTAATTTAATTTAAATGACACCTGTCCCCCACCAGCTCCAAGCTTCAGAAACACGGAGAACCCCAGCTGAGGAAAGCAGAGTGAGGTGGGAACAGGAAGAGAGTGAAACCATCCTTGTGGTCCTCCATGCCTATGGTCCTCCATGCCCTGTGGTCCTTCATCCCTGTGGTCCTCCATCCCCATGGTCCTCCATCCCCATGATCCTCCATCCCCATGATCCTCCATCCATCCCCGTGGTCCTCCATCCCCATAATCCTCCATGCCTGTGGTCCTCCATGCCCATGGTCCTTCATTCCCATGGTCCTCTATGCCCATGGGCCTTTCTCCTCATGGTCTACTAGTCTGTTCTCAGCCTCTTACTGAACAAGGAAACTACTCAGAAGGAAAAGTCTACATTTGGGCGCAGCGGGAGGATCAGTGGATTTCCGGTCAGAGGAGCCTGGTTTCCCCCTCCCCTGCCCCCCAAGTTCAGACACTAACTGGAATTCCTGGCTCTGTGCTTCACTTTCCCAACCTGTAACCCGAAGGCTCCAGAGGCCCCTTCTCACTTACAGACCTGCCCTATGACCTTGGACAGTCACTTCCCCTCTCATTGGTGCAATAAGGAGGCTGGACTAGATGGCCACCAATCTTCTTTCTAAGGCCTAAGATCCTTCGGGTCCTAGAACTGGTGTTTCACTCACCTGATATTCTCTCTGTGGAGTTCGAGTCAGTCACAGGGGCGATCTAGAAACCACAGAGGAGCAAGGGGTGGCCCAAGGAGACTGAGAAGCAGGGGCCCGACAGCATCGCCCCCCAACACCATTGCCCCCTTACATCTCCCCCCAACTGCATTCAAGGAATGGAAGTGGAGTAGTAGGTGGTAAGCACTAAATTAGACAAGTACAAGAGACACAGAGACAGAGAGAGAGAGGGCACTGGATGAGAGCAGCTGGGAGCCAAACCGTGACTGGTTAGTGAAGTGGGTGGGCTCGATGTACTTAATGGCTAAAGGGGCCCCAAAGAACCACACTTCAATTCACAAACCGACGGTCCCGGTTGAGGTCTGGAGAGGCCTTTTCCGGGCCTGCGCCCTTGCCGGCAGGGAGTGATACGGCACGGCACTTGTTGACCAGCAGCTCTGTCCACATCTCCTTTAGGGAGAGCCCGGCCTTACACACACCCACAAAGGGGGATTGAAGGGACCGGGTTGAAATTCAGCCCCAAAGGGACCGCAGCGGCAGCCTTGGAAGGCCCAAAGGGCCATCGTACAGGAGAGGGATCCCACTTGCCCTTCCGGGCCCCCAAAGTCAGGACCGGACAGAGAGGGGATGGGAGGGTGTGGTCTAAAAGGCAGGACCAACTTGCTAGGGCTGAACACGGTTCCCAAGTGGCCTAGACCGCCTGGAGTGGAGCTTAGTGGCCCCTGGCTCGAGGTCTTCCAGCAAGGCCAGCTGGGTATTTTGGGACCTACTTCTCGCTAAGGTGGGCCAGCCTCTGAGGGCCTGCCAAACCAGGGGATTCTGGGAGTATTCTCAGGATAAAACCAGACTCCAGGTGGAGTAGGGAAAAGACCAAGGTTCCCCATTCAAATGTCAGCTCCCCAGAATAGGGAGTTTGGGGGCCTTTTCGTGGGCCTTGCCTGGGGCCTGGCTCCACACAGCGGGTACTTGCCCAATGCTTTGTGCTTCTTTAGGGAGTTTGCGAAAGGCCTGGCAAACATGGAGTGCGCCCTCGAGTTCAAATAAGGATGAGGGCTCGGGAGGCAGTCAGCGTTGGTGCCCCAACAGCATCACCCCCCGACGTCTCCCCCCGACAGCATCACCCCGGGCTCGGGAGTCTGACGGTGGCAGGGGCTCGGGCCCGTTTGCTCTTCCGGACTTAAATGAGAGGAGGGGTTGAGGCCAGACACCCCAAAGATGGAGAGGGAGCCGGGTGATAGGTGGAGACAGGCTCGGGAGGTGGGGGCCTCTTGGTGGGAAGGGAAGGAGATGGGGGAGGCTGGAGGGAGTTTATTATTCTTCCTGCAGACCAATCACTGACTCCCAAAGTGGAGAATTCCAACTCCTGGAGCCAGATGTGGCCTGTTCCTGTTATCATGGAATATTAATCAGAGGGGCCCATGGGTAATTGGGGAGTTTTGATTAAAGAAATTGCCCTTGTAATAATAAGCAGGCAACAGCCTGGGCAAGCATCCCTAGCTCGAAGCCCGGGTGCTGGAGGCGCAAGGACAGGGGCTGGAGGCTGGGGGTTGGGAGGGGAGGTTGGAGCCCAAGCTGAAGAACGGGAAGTGGGGGTGGGCCTCCAAGGAGGAACGGAGGGAGACTGGGGGGCAGTGAGGGGAGACGGGAAGGTCTAAGAAAGAAGGCCGGGGCTAGGAGCAGGCCCAGAGACTGGAGGCCATTATTTGGCCTCCCCTGGCCCACCCTGGGCTCCGTTTTAGGCAGACCTAAACCGAGGATGGAAGGGTGGGGGGGGGGGAGGGTCGGCTGAGGGATCTTAGCCATGATGTGGCTGAGGAGGGAATCCTGGGTAGGGGCTGGGCCCAGCAGCCGTGAGCTCTCTCCCCTGTGGGAAGGCAGCTAGGATCCAGGGCTGGGAAGGTGGGAGGGGGGAAAACCGTGGGACGCCCAAGGGTCAAGCCCTTGGAAAGGAGAGAAGGGGCTGAGGTTCCTAAGGAGATGTTTCTTCTGAGCCAAAGTGGAGGCGGCAAAGCGGCCAGGGCCCGCCCCAGAGGCCTTTGGGGGGGGGGGGTGGAGGGGCCGCTGGAAAGATGAAAGCCTGAGGGCGTGGCCCTCCACCACGCCCCATGATACCCAGGGCCTTTCCCTCTATATCTTGCCTGGAATAACCTGCCACCCCCCCTCTTCTGGCCCCTAAAACCTGCCTTGCCCGGGCGGATCTCCCCTCCCCCTTTCCCCCAGCTCATCCCCAAACAGCAATGGGCTTTCCAAAAAAAAGGCTTTTTCTGGCCTTTGAGGCAAAGAGGTAAAAGTCCAACGAAGCACAGACACAGAGAGCACAAGTCCGGGCTCCACCGTGGCCTTAGTGTGTGCACCGTGGCTCCGGAACCGCCCCTTCCCACAGTGGGGCAGGTCATTCTCACCCCCATCACTCCCCCTCTCCAGTCAACAATGGGCCAAGGCCCAGGGAAAAGGCCCGGACCCATTACCCAGATGGCCGTGGGACCACATCTGGCAAGCGGGGCTGCTTCCCAAACACCGGCCCCCTTCCCCGCCCTCCCCCATGGCGGTCCGACAGGTGGGCTGCTTACAGGCCCTCCCCTCAGACCCCCATCCCTCCCCTCCTCATTGTGTTCCACTGCTCTCCACTCCTGGAGAATGGGTAGATGTGGCCTCCACTCCCAACTCCCCCCAACCACTCTCACAGACGGAGCAGGAGCACCAGCTTGGCCCTCAGGAAAGTTGGGCTGCGCATCTCGGCTTCGCCATGTTCTCGCCGTGTGACCTCAGCAAAGTCCTCTTCCCTCTGTGGCCTTTCGCTTCTCGGTGTGCAGTCAAGTCATTTGTGTCCCATGATGCCCTGGGCCTTTCCTGGGCCCCGGCCCTTCAGCATGCCGCTCACAGAACTGGCAGCCGGGTCCTGGGCTCAGACTCTTACCCACACAAACTCGAGATTTCGTGGCTTCCCTTGGTGGAAATCAGGGCTTACTATGGGCAGTGTTAGAGCCACCGTGTGCTGGGATCGGCCCCCAGCGTTCTCCCGAACGCACCTGTGCTGCCCCCCCCCCCATGTACATGGCTCTCCGAGCACACACGTGCGCACACACAAGGACGCGAGCCACGCCGGGGGCCCATGCCGTTGCCTCCGGCTCCCACAGGCGACACAGCTCCACACCAGCAACCTTGGAATCGGAACAGCTCCTCAATGGCGCTCGCCCGCTCTAGTGGCATTTGGGCCCAGCGCGATGCCCCCAGGGCCGTGGAGAGCCCGCTCTGGGAATCCCGCCCCCGGGCACTGTCACTGGGGCACCAGGCCAGCCGGCACTTCCACCACTTGGCCTGGACTCCGCCACTTGCGGACTCTGGGGCTGTCCAAGAAGCCCCGGCAACCCGAGTGTTTGCGTGGCAGGGGGGAGGGGAGGGGGAGGCTGTCCACGAGCTTCTCGGACCCTTCCTCCTTTTCACTGAGCGTCTGAGTCTTCGGTGATTGATAGTTTTATTTCTTGCAACATTAGCTGACTCGGCAGGCCCCGGCTGCCAAAATCTGGGCATTTCTAGAGTATCTGGGGAAACCAAACAGCGCGTGGGAAATCAGACTGTGTGCTCATCAGCCCTATGGGACTGAAGGTCAGAACCGGGCCGGCAGAAGGGACCGGCATGCCGAGCTAACCGGGGCCAAATCGAGGGCACCCTCCACGCATCTGGGCTCACGTGGGAAGTGGAGACTTGGCGTGCGGTTCAACAGGATGTGGCCAATTCACCAGCCGGCCCCGGAGGAAGCAGGAGCTCAGAATATGAAGGAGCTCTCCGGCAAGACTCTGGAACGGGAAGCCCCAGACACCAGCCCCACAGCAGTCCTGCCTAGTGCCAACGGGACCTTGGGAAGCTAGTCAGTGAGGGCAGACGAGGCCGGCTCAGGTCACACGTCACAGTCGGACACCCGGGACCTTCCCTCCCAGACGCCGTCCTAACTTAGAAGAAAATAACAGCAAAAGAAAAAGTTTTGGGGGTGCGGCGGAAGGTCCCCATGATGTGGCATCTGCCATTCTGGGCTCGTCAATCTCTCTGGGCATCAGTTTCCCGACCTGGAAAATGGGGCTCGTCACCCCTGCCTTGGCTGCTCCACCAACCTGCCATAGGGCACGAGCACCCAAAGGCGCTTTATAGACACAGATGGCAGCTCCCAAGATCACTGGAAAGCCCACCCCGGTTCACCTCCATTTGTCCGGACAACCTGGGCAAGGCCCCTTTGGATGACTCTTACCTCTGCCAACAGGCAGAGGGAGGGGCTCTAGGGCTTTCCTGCCCGGACCACCCCCTCCCCAGGCCCACTGGCCTAGGGAACGGGTGCACCAGGTGAGCGGATCCCCGGGCTCGGGAGCAACGGTCGCTTCAGACCGGGCCAGACGGATGCCGGGCCGCCTCAGCCTGCTGCCTAAGTGCTCCCCTCGCAACCCTGTGCTCCACTCCCACAGATGGTGGTAACGATGGCCAACGCCGAGAAGCGGCCCGAACCGAGGGCTGGGCCGAGCGTCTTCCCGGCCTGCCCTTATGGAGGGCAGACAGAAGCCTTTCAGGCTGTGGGCGTGGCCGATCCCCACAATGAGCAACCAGCAAGAACCCCGCTGAGGCCTGAGGGGCCAGAGCTGTGCCCGAGGTCATGTGCTAGGTTGGTACCCCCACCCCGGTTATCCCATGATAGAGTGACCAGCCCAGCATGATCAGTGGGGCAGGAAGAGACAAGGGGGGCCCACTTCGAGACTTCTTTTCAGGAGCACTGAGTCCAGGAGAAATGGGCAGCTCCTTGGGGGCAGGGGCTTCTCAGCTGTGCCCGGCCCTGGAGGCAGCTGTGAGTCAGGAGGCCTGAGCATCTGTCACCAAGTCACCGAGAACCCTAGAGCCCCATCTCTGGTGCCAGCTTGCTCTTCTGTGAAATGAAAGGGGGGCAGAGAGGCTGGCACAGGAGAGCCTCTCCCGAAGGTCTCTTCCATTTCTAAATAGCCACCGATTCCACGGGAACAGCAAAGCCTCCCGCCATCCTAGGACGAAACAAGGCTCCTCCCACCTTCCTAGTGGGCCAGACTCGGTGCCCACGGAGCCAGGAGCCAGCCCAAACTGAGCTCCATCGGCCGGGCAAACACGGCAGAGAAGGAAGGGGAGAGCGGACTGGAGGCCGGGACACGGCGAGGCCCAGAGCAGCCTGGGATCGACGGGAGAGGGACCAGTGGCTCAGCTGCCTCTGCCCCGCACCCAAAATGCTTTTTGGCTTGGTCCTGAGCCCTGGGATTTTCTCGGTAAATGTGATGGGCTCCTCCCCACCTCCATCCCCGCCCTTGGAAGTCTGGGCAGGTGGGTGAGTCAGCAGCTGGGCAGGGGGCATCCCGGGCAGGCACTGAGTGGCTGGGAAAGCTCCCAGGCTGAAGTGAGCAAGCAAGGCCGAGTGCTGCCCACCAGTCCCACGGGGGGCCTGGCCCCCCCACTCCTGGACCCTTCCCTCAAGGGAACCAGGATAATTCGGGCCTCTCGTTTCCCCCCCTCTTCTGATGGGGGTGGGGTGGGAAAGCGGGGCAGGGCCAGGGGCAGGGCAGCCTAGCCTGGTCTCCGAGGTTTTTCCGGCAGCGTCTCGGTGCCACGCTATCTGCCACTGGCTGCTGAGGCCGGCCCCCACCCCGAACGCCCCAAGCTTCTCCCGGGCAAGGCAAGGCAAGGGTCCCACCCACCCCATCTGACTCAGGCAGGAAGCTCCGTCCCAGCTGCCCTTTCTCTCCACCCAGGCCCGGACCTTCCACACCCCGGTGCCAAGCTCCATCGGGGAGCCGGGACAGGAGAGGCCTGGGTGGGGCAGGGACCGAGGCCCAGCGGCCCGAGGGGGCCACCCCAGATCCTTGTCGGCTCCTCCCTAGACCAGACAGAACAGGGAAGAGAATCTCTCCCGTTTGTCTGGCTCTCCCGGGATGATGTAGCCATCTTCCCGTGGCAGGTATCTGGTTCCCTCCCACCTCTGGCTCCCGGCAGCGGGCTCAGCCCCCGTGCGAGGGTCCTTATGGGAAGTGCCCCACCCCTCCCCCCACAAATGGTTCTTTATGCCAGCTTTGCTGGGCCATCCCCCCAGAAGGGCTCCAGCTCCCTCCCTCCTGTTTCCCAGAGGACCTCAGGGGGGCAGGATGCCACAGGCAGCCCGGGAGCAGGCGGCACGGGGACCCGCCAATTACTTGCTCCGTGGACAAACGGGCCGGGGAGCAGGGAGAAGGGGGCTCCCGGGCTCAAGGCCGGCTTCCCCTAGACCCCCAGGTGGCTCGGCCACACGAAGGCCGCCAGGTGGAAGTTCAACGCGGGGTTGCCACCCCTTTTTCCTGGGATACACGAGCCAATGGGACCCCGCTTCCTCAGGAAAAGTAGGAGGGAGCCCAGGAAGGGGAGCCCCGGCGGTCATCTGCAGCCTGGCCCCGGCCAGCCCCAAGAGCCCTGAGGTGAGCCTGCCATTACCTGTGGTTAATAAGCAGCCAGAGCCAGCCTCAGCCCCAGCTGGCCCCGGGAACTCCCTGGGCTGGGCTCGGCCCCACCCAGGAGCCTTGCTCCCAGGATGCTACCCCGCTTCCTGCCCCGTGGCTGGCCCGCCTCCACCCCGGCCCTTTCCGGGGCCGGGGCGCTCCCGACGGGCTCCTCAGCGCTGGGAGAGTCCGACGGGGGTCCCGGCTCCCCCTTCCTCGAGGAGGCCACAAAGGGAGCAAGGGAACAAAGGTTAGGGCTCGGCTGTCCTCCCCGGGGGTCCGGAGCCCCGGCATCCGGCGCCCGGAGAGCTACCCACGATACACCGCCCTCCTCCCCAGGCGCATCACGACACTGCTTACACCCACGTCTCTGTGTGGTTAATTTTTTTAGTTCTCATTTTTTTTCTAAGAAAAAGCAACAAGAAAATAATTGTTTGTACAAAACATCTTTACAGGTTTTCTTCCAAAAAGACTCATATTTACACAAACAGCAACGAAGCCACGACCTTCGGCCTGTCAGCCGGGGGGCGGAGGGGGCCCGGGCGCCCCGTCCCTGGGGCGTGGAGCCCAGCCAGAGGGAGAGGCGGGGGCGGGAGAAGCCCGGCCCCCGGTCCCCCTCTCTCCGGTGAGCAGCGGCCCGGCCCCCACGAGGGCAACCAGCGGGGGAGCCCCACGTCGGGCGGCCCCGTCGGGCCCCGGGCGGCGGCAGCGTCTGTCCCGAGGCTCCCCCTTCCCCAACCCGGAGGAACGGGGGGCGGGCAGAGCTGGGACTTCTGGCTCACACACACCTGCTACGGCTCGGACAGGGTAGCAGAACCCCTGGGTTCGGCCAGAAGAGCAATGCTGAAAATGAGGGGGAAGGGGAGAGGGGAGAAGGGAAACTCCCAGTTCTCCAGGGCAAATAGCCACCTGTGCACCCCACCCCCAATGAGGTCACCACGCCTGCAGCTCTCCTGTTGCCCTGGCAACAGCCAATTAAGACACTAATTACCGTGAGAGTGAGGGAGGCAAGAGCTGCTCAAGAATCCCACAAGGAAGGGATCTGGGGAGGGAAGCGGAGGCTGGGATGATTCTCCCCCCCCCCAAAATAAACTCAACGACAACCAGGACCCAGTATTCGAACTCTTGGGCCTCTCTGCGGAGGGACGGGTTCAGGGCAGCGCTCGCCACGCGCCCGCTCGCCACATGATGGAGGCCAGAAATCCCCAGGAGCTTGGCCGGAGAAATGTCAAGAACGGCTGGGATGGGGGGGGGGGGGGCGGACCCAGAGAGCCAGGCCCCACAGGGCCCCTCCTTTCACTAGGGTCGGCTCGTTCCGTCGGCCCCTTTTGCTCTTTCTTCCAAATGTGAAAAACGGACACTTAAAAGCGAGCGGAGTTCAAGAAGACGATGATGGCCAAAGGCGGGCCGAGTCTGGGTGGGCGTGACACGAAGAAGAGGGCAGGGCCGGGTGCCAACTGCTAGCCAATGTCCAACCCTGCCATCACGGAGCTGGCACCAGAGGCCCGGGTAGGGCACGGGATGAGGAAGGCACAAGAACGGAGGGGAGAGAGACAGGAGGGTGCTTCCCAAGGGTACGCCCCTGCCCTCTTACCCACCCCTGAGACAGGAGGGCAGGGAATTCTAAAAGCCAAGAAGCTAAAAACCTATATACCCAAATCGGGGCCCGGCTGGCATGGGAGGGGGTGCCCGTCCAGGCTCGTGCCCGTTGCTCACGGCCGGCTGCACCAGCTTGGGGCGCTCAGACCTTGTAGTAGATGTTGGCGGGGCTCTGGGGAGGCATCTCCTGGACGATGTAGACGGGGTGCCCGTAGTCCCCGCTCACCTTCTCGTAGTGGGGGCAGTAGTTGTTCTCTGTAGTCCGTAAGGGGATGATGATGTCGCTGGGCTCCGTGCCCGCGGTGCCGCTGCCTTTGGGGCCGGCCAGGGTGCTGAGGGCCAGGGCTGCCGTCCTCTGCTGCGTGTGCTTCCGGTGCCGTTTCCGCAGCTTCAGGAGCAGCACCGTGAGGAAGATGACGAGGAGGAGGAAGATGACGCAGCCCGCCCCGATGGCCGCGAACACGGCCACCCGGGAGCTGAAGAAACCGTCGGCCCCCCCGCCGGGGCTGCTGCTGCTGGGGCTCCCCGTCTCTGCAGGGAGGGAGGGGAGAGAGATGCTCAGAGGGGTCCGGGAGGACGGCTCCCGGCAGCGCTGGCGGCGCCAGCTGGCCGAGGACCCGGGATACTCACCGCGCTTGCCGCCGTTGTCGTCGTTAAAAGGGCCCCGCCCTCGAGGGGGCTGCGTCGCCACCTTCACTCTGTTGTCCGTCTCCTTGCTCGGCCGGCTCGTGGTTGGCTGCTCCGGTACCACAGCGTTAGGGTCTGGCGACGTGGCAAAGAGAGACTGGGCTGAACCGTGGTGGTCTAGGGACCCCCCCCACAGGCAAAGCCCTTGTACTTTAGGGACCCCCCATGGGAAGGTGTGCCCCCCCCCATATGGTTCAAAGGCGGACCTACTCACCCTGCTGGACCTTCATGACAATCTTCATGGTCCGTGTGTGGCACACTCCCCCCTCTCGGTTCTCCAGCCCCTCCAAGCTCCCATTGGATGTGGCTAGGACAGAGGGAGAAGGTGAGTTTGAGGCCGGGGAGACTGGGTCTCCTCAGAAATCCCAGAAGGTCCCAGGGAAAGGGCCTGGAGTCGGAAGTCAGCCTCGGGGGACGCCCCAAGACTCCCTGGGGGGGCCTCAGCTTGGGATTGGCCAATCTTAGCTTCGAGGTTCCACTGCCCTGAGTTTCCATGGGGCTGCTCCCCCCAAGCCCCCTCTGCCCCCAGGGCACAGCAGATGCCCAGGCCCTGGCCTTCTCAGGGCAATGAAGGAAGAGAAACAGCAGAAAGCCCTGGGAGGCCGCAAGGCCGGGCCCCAAGCCCAACGGGACCGGGAACTTGCTGCAAACCGGTGCCCCGGCGAGGCCGAAGCTTCCCACACGCGAGGGGCTGCTGTGGCTACCCCCCCCCTCCCCCCGCAGACAGAACCCTTCCTCATTCTGCCTGGAGACAAGGTGGGGAGGGGGACCAGCACCTTGGGGGCTGAAGCCTGAACCCCGGCAAAGCAGGCAAGGGCCCGAGGGACTGGCGGTGAGGGGGGGACGCCGCGGCGGGTGGGGCACTCACACGTGATGTAATAGTCCTGCTGCCTCTGGAACTCAAGGCCCATGTGGTTGGGGCTGAACTCCTGGAACTTGATGGTGAAGCGGATCTCCCGCTCGGGCTGGTTGCAGGTGACCAGCACCTTGGGGTTGAGCACCGTGCTGCAGGCCGCGGCCTGCTCCAGCCGCACCAGGTACAGCTTGTAGTACTCGTAGGGCCGGCCGGCCTCCGCCGGGGGGCAGATGATGTCCAGCTTGTCGCCGATCTTGGGGTAGATCACCAAGCCCTTCCCACTCAGGAACCTGCCCGGGAAGGAGGAAGGGGGGACAGCTCAGCCCGGGAGGAGGGGCCCCCGGGCCCTCCCGGGTCCCATCTGCGGCCGAGGAACTCCCGGGGCGCCGGGCCTGGGCCACGTGAAGCGGGACCGCTGTCACGCCCCCCCACCCCCCCACCTCCCGTCCTTTGCTCATCCTTTCCCACTCCCAGCCCTCACAGCTCGGCAAGCTCTCACTTGCCTGGGCCACCACCCTCTGTGTTCCCAGCCAAGGGTGAGGAAGCCTAAGCCGCCCCCTCCCCCCCTTCACCCCACAGCAAACCCAGCAAGGGCAGGGCAAGGGCTGGGAACATGGGGTGCACAGGGGCAAGATTGTTCTGGAGGTGGGGGCCACCGGCCTCTCCACGACTTGCCCTGGGTCCTCGCACTCGCAGCACAGGCCCCGGGGGGGGGGGGCTCACCACTCAGGGAGTCTTCCCCCTTCCATCACGCTCGCTGGGGAGTACGTCCCCAAAGAGAAGGGGCGGTAAAGGCCGGCCACAAGAGCAGAGAAGAGGCGGGGCCTCCGACGCCGTACCTGTAGCCCGCTCTTCCCAAAGCAAGGGGGGACCCCAGCTTTCCAGACTGGCCAATGCCCCAAGCCCAACTCCCAAGGAATGGCCCGGGTTTGATTCCATGGCAACCCGGGAGGGAGGAAACAAAGTCCTGCCCACAGACTCCAAAAACCCCAATCGAGCCTCCTTCCAGCCTCCCCCTGGGCTTCACAAGTAGGAAAGACAGAGTCGAGTGACAGAATTTTGACCGGGAACTAAGCTGTTCAGTCTTGGTTTGGGCCCAGAACTCAAAGGGCTGCCTGCTCCCCAGGGGTGCAAGAGACCTCTGGGTAAAGGGGCACCTACGGGGAACCCGCTGTTTCTCATGCAGACAAAGAGAGGCCCACCATGACGAGCTGGTGGGAGACCGCCCTCTGGGCCAAGGAGCACAGTGATGGGCGTGAGCAGGGCAAGCGGCAGAGGGGGGAGTACAGAGAGGGAAGGATGGGGCGGGGGCTGCCCAGGGCCGTGAAGGTCAGCTGAGGGACATCAACAATGGAGAGCTCTTCCCAAACTGGGGGATCCACGAAGTGTGAGGAGTGACAAGTCTAGCCCGAGTCAGGGGGCTCAGTTAGGAAGAGCCAGCACTGGAGAAGGGAGAGGCCCTGAGGAAGGGGATGAGGCCTGAGGCCAAGTGTCATGGTAGGGAGTGGGGGGGGGAGGGCTGGCACCTACCAGAAACAGGGAAATCATTGTGAATGACCCCTCCCCACACACACTCAGAATCCTGCTTCCACTCAGTGGTCCTGCCCTGATAATATGCCCTGGAGCAGAGGGCGGCCCTTCCAGCGTGGCGGGGCTCCGGCCTCGCCCCTTGGCCAGACTGCCCTCAGCATCGCCCCTCCACAGCCCCTGGAAAACTCAGGCTGGTCCCTTCCTCCCTTGTCTCTGCTGCCACGGCCACTGCCAAGGCCCAGTTCCCGAGGCCATGGGGATGTCTCCAAAGCCCAGCCCCCCTCAAGCTCCAGCTCTGGCTGAGAGTCCCGGCTTCCTGTTACCTCAAAGATCAGGGGACTGCTTCGGGTCGACACACTGCCACCTCCATGGCTCCCCTCTGCTCCCTACAGCCCGCTGCCGTAGCTCACTGCACCTCCCCTCTCCGTGCCTTTGCCCTGCCCCTGCTGCCCCCGCTCTCAAAGCATCGGTTTGGGATGTGCAGGTTACCCCCTGGCCCACAGCTCTAAGCTCCCCAAGGGCAGGAAATGGGTTTACTCGGGTCTCTGGAGCACCTACCAGTGCCCGAAACAGCACAGCCGCTTAGTGGGCGCTGGTTCTGCTGGACTAACTCCCCAGGCCTCTCTCCGGTCCCGGGGGGATGAGAACTCGGCCCACCGTTTGTGCCGAACCCAGAAACCGTCCCGGCCCTGAGTCCCGGCGAGCGGAGAGACCAGAAGCCATTGTTGATGGCCCGATGGGAGCTTGGAAGCTCCCTCCATTTTCTCCCAGAGTTCCCCACTGGTAAACTCTGCAGCCTGCCTTCCCCTTATCTCCCCCCACCCCCCACTCCGTGGGAGAAGGGCTGGGGGTGGGGTAGGGGCACAGCCCCTTTCCCCACCCAGTTTCACCTTTGCAGACCTCAGCCCACCCCCAC